>NW_026652293.1:45095224-45188733 GCF_009828535.3 Hylobates moloch
TGTTTCCTGACTTTTTAATGAAGGCCATTCTAACTGGTGTGAGATGGTATCTCACCGTGGTTTTGATTTGCATTTCTCTGATGGCCAGTGATGATGAGCATTTTTTCATGTGTCTGTTGGCTGCATAAATGTCTTCTTTTGAGAAGTGTCTGGTCATATCCTTTGCCCACTTGTTGATGGGGTTGTTTTTTTCTTGTAAATTTGTTTGAGTTCTTTGTAGATTCTGGATATTAGCCCTTTGTCAGATGAGTAGGTTGCAAAAATTTTCTCCCATTCTGTAGGTTGCCTGTTCACTCTGATGGTAGTTTCTTTTGCTGTGCAGAAGCTCTTTAGTTTAATTAGATCCCATTTGTCAATTTTGGCTTTTGTTGTGATTGCTTTTGGTGTTTTCGACATGAAGTCCTTGCCCATGCCTATGTCCTGACTGGAATTGCCTAGGTTTTCTTGTAGGATTTTAATGGTTTTAGGTCTAACATGTAAGTCCTTAATCCATCTTGAATTAATTTTTGTATAAGGTGTAAGGAAAGGATCCAGTTTCAGCTTTCTACATATGGCTAGCCAGTTTTCCCAACACCATTTATTAAATAGGGAGTCCTTTCCCCATTGCTTGATTTTGTCAGGTTTGTCAAAGATCAGATAGTTGTAGATATGTGGCATTATTTCAGAGGGCTCTGTTCTGTTCCATTGACCTATGTCTCTGTTGTGGTAACAGTACCATGCTGTTTTGGTTAATGTAGCCTTGTAGTATAGTTTGAAGTCAGGTAGCGTGATGCCTCCAGCTTTGTTCTTTTGCTTAGGATTGACTTGGTGATGCGGGCTCTTTTTTGGTTCCATATGAACTTTAAAGTAGTTTTTTCCAATTCTGTGAAGAAAGTCATTGGTAGCTTGATGGGGATGGCATTGAATCTATAAATTACCTTGGGCAGTATGGCCATTTTCACGATATTGATTCTTCCAACCCATGAGCATGGAATGTTCTTCCATTTGTTTGTATCCTCTTTTATTTCATTGAGCAGTGGTTTGTAGTTCTCCTTGAGGAGGTCTTTCACATCCCTTGTAAGTTGGATTCCTAGGTATTTTATTCTCTTTGAAGCAATTATGAATGGGAGTTCACTCATGATTTGGCTCTCTGTTTGTCTGTGATTGGTGTACAAGAATGCTTGTGATTTTTGTACATTGATTTTGTATCCTGAGACTTTGCTGAAGTGGCTAATCAGCTTAAGGAGATTTTGGGCTGAGACAATGGGGTTTTCTAGATATACAATCATGTCATCTGCAAACAGCGACAATTTGACTTCCTCTTTTCCTAATTGAATACTCTTTATTTCCTTCTCCTGCCTGATTGCCCTGGCCAGAACTTCCAGCACTATGTTGAATAGGAGTGGTGAGAGAGGGCATCCCTGTCTTGTGCCAGTTTTCAAAGGGAATGCTTCCAGTTTTTGCCCATTCAGTATGATATTGGCTGTGGGTTTGTCATAGATAGCTCTTATTATTTTGAGATATGTCCCATCAATACCTAGTTTATTGAGAGTTTTTAGCATGAAGGGTTGTTGACTTTTGTCAAAGGCCTTTTCTGCATCTATTGAGATAATCATGTGGTTTTTGTCTTTGGTTCTGTTTATATGCTGGATTACATTTATTGATTTGCGTATGTTGAACCAGCCTTGCATCCCAGGGATGAAGCCCACTTGATCATGGTGTATAAGCTTTTTGATGTGCTGCTGGATTCGGTTTGCCAGTATTTTATTGAGGACTTTTGCATCAATGTTCATCAAGGATATTGGTCTGAAATTCTCTTTTTTGGTTATGTCTCTGCCAGGCTTTGGTATCAGGACGATGCTGGCCTCATAAAATGTGTTAGGGAGGATTCCCTCTTTTTCTATCAATTGGAATAGTTTCAGAAGGAATGGTACCAGTTCCTCCTTGTACCTCTGGTAGAATTCCGCTGTGAATGCATCAGGTTCTGGACTCTTTTTGGTTGGTAAGCTATTGATTATTGCCACAATTTCAGAACCTATTATTGGTCTATTCAGAGATTCAACTTCTTCCTGGTTTAGTCTTGGGAGGGTGTATTTGTCGAGGAATTTATCCATTTCTTCTAGATTTTCCAGTTGATTTGCGTAGAGGTGTTTGTAGTATTCTCTGATTGTAGATTGTATTTCTGTGGGATCGGTGGTGATAACCCCTTTTTCATTTTTTATTGCATCTATTTGATTCTTCTCTCTTTTCTTCTTTATTAGTCTTGCTAGCGGTCTATCAATTTTGTTGATCTTTTCAAAAACCAGCTCCTGGATTCATTAATTTTTTGAAGGGTTTTTTTGTCTCTATTTCCTTCAGTTCTGCTCTGATTTTAGTTATTTCTAGCCTTCTACTAGCTTTTGAATGTGTTTGCTCTTGCTTTTCTAGTTCTTCTAATTGTGATGTTAGGGTGTCAATTTTGGATCTTTCCTGCTTTCTCTTGTGGGCATTTAGTGCTATAAATTTCCCTCTACACACTGCTTTGAATGTGTCCCAGAGATTCTGGTATGTTGTGTCTTTGTTCTCGTTGGTTTCAAAGAACATCTTTATTTCTGCCTTCATTTCAGTATGTACCCAACAGTCATTCAGGAGCAGGTTGTTCAGTTTCCATGTAGTTGAGTGGTTTTGAGTGAGTTTCTTAATCCTGAGTTCTAGTTTGATTGCACTGTGGTCTGAGAGACAGTTTGTTATAATTTCTGTTCTTTTACATTTGCTGAGGAGAGCTTTACTTCCAACGATGTGGTCAATTTTGGAATAGGTGTGGTGTGGTGCTGAAAAAAATGTATATTCTGTTGATTTGGGGTGGAGAGTTCTGTAGATGTCTATTAGGTCCACTTTGTGCAGAGCTGAGTTCAATTCCTGGATATCCTTGTTAACTTTCTGTCTTGTTGATCTGTCTAATGTTGACAGTGGGGTGTTAAAATCTCCCATTATTATTGTGTGGGAGTTTAAGTCCCTTTGTAGGTCACTCAGGACTTGCTTTATGAATCTGAGTGCTCCTGTGTTGGGGGCATATATATTTAGGATAGTTAGCTCTTCTTGTTGAATTGATCCCTTTACCATTATGTAATGGCCTTCTTTGTCTCTTTTGATCTTTGTTGGTTTAAAGTCTATTTTATCAGAGACTAGGATTGCAACCCCTGCCTTTTTTTGTTTTCCATTTGCTTGATAGATCTTCCTCTATCCCTTTATTTTGAGTCTGTGTGTGTCTCTGCATGTGAGATTGGTTTCCTGAATACAGCACACTGATGGGTCTTGACTCCTTATCCAGTTTGCCAGTCTGTGTCCTTTAATTGGAGCATTTAGCCCATTTACATTTAAAGTTAATATTGTTATGTGTGAGTTTGATCCTGTCTTTATGATGTTAGTTGGTTATTTCGCTCGTTAGTTGATGCAGTTTCTTCCTAGCCTCGATGGTCTTTACAATTTGGGATGTTTTTGCAAGGGCTAGTACCGGTTGTTCCTTTCCATGTTTAGTGCTTCCTTCAGGAGCTCTTTTAGGGCAGGCCTGGTGGTGACAAAATCACTCAGCATTTGCTTGTCTGTAAAGTATTTTATATCTCCTTCACTTATGAAGCTTAGTTTGGCTGGATATGAAATTCTGGGTTGAAAATTCTTTTCTTTAAGAATGTTGAATATCGGCCCCCACCCTCTTCTGGCTTGTAGAGTTTCTGCCAAGAGATCAGCTGTTAGTCTGATGGGCTTCCCTTTGTGGGTGACCCGACCTTTCTCTCTGGCTGCCCTTAACATTTTTTCCTTCATTTCAACTTTGGTGAATCTGACAATTATGTGTCTTGGAGTTGCTCTTCTCGAGGAGTATCTTTGTGGCGTTCTCTGTATTTCCTGAATCTGAATGTTGGCCTGCCTTGCTAGATTGGGGAAGTTCTCCTGGATTATATCTTGCAGAGTGTTTTCCAACTTGGTTCCATTCTCCCCGTCATTTTCAGGTACACCAATCAGTCGTAGGTTTGGTCTTTTCACATAGTCCCAAATTTCTTGGAGGCTTTGTTCATTTCTTTTTATTCTTTTTTCTCTAAACTTCCCTTCTCACTTCATTTCATTGACTTTATCTTCTATCACTGATACCCTTTCTTCCAGTTGATTGTATTGGCTACCGAGGCTTCTGCAATCTTCGCGTAGTTCTCGATACTTGGCTTTCAGCTCCATCAGCTCCTTTAGGCCCTTCTCTCCATTGGTTATTCTAGTTATCCATTCATCTAATTTTTTTTCAAAGTTTTTAACTTCTTTGCTATTGTTTTGAATTTCCTCCTGTAGCTTGTAGTAGTTTGATCGTCTGAAGCCTTCTTCTCTCAACTCATCAAAGTCATTCTCTGTCCAGCTTTGTTCCGTTGCTGGTGAGGAACTGCGTTCCTTTGGAGGAGGAGAGGTGCTCTGCTTTTTAGAGTTTCCAGTTTTTCTGCTCTGTTTTTTCCCCATCTTTGTGGTTTTATCTACTTTTGGTCTTTGATGATGGTGATGTACAGATGGGTTTTTGGTGTGAATGTCCTTTCTGTTTGTTAGTTTTCCTTCTACCAGACAGGACCCTCAGCTGCAGGTCTGTTGGAGTTTGCTAGAGGTCCACTCCAGACCCTGTTTGGCTGGGTGTCAGCAGCAGTGCCTGCAGAACAGCGGATTTTCATGAGACCACAAATTCAGCTGTCTGATAGTTTCTCTGGAAGTTTTGTCTCAGAGGAGTACCCGGCCAAGTGAGGTGTCAGTCTGTCCCTACTGGGGGGTACCTCCCAGTTAGGCTGCTCGGGGGTCAGGGACCCACTTTAGGAGGCAGTCTGTCCGTTCTCAGATCTCCAGCTGCGTGCTGGGAGAACCACTACTCTCTTCAAAGCTGTGAGTCAGACAGGGACATTTAAGTCTGCGGAGGTTCCTGCTGAATTTTTGTTTATCTGTGCCCTGCCCCCAGAGGTGGAGCCTACAGAGGCAGGCAGGCCTCCTTGAGCTGTGGTGGGCTCCACCCAGTTCGAGCTTCCTGGCCTCTTTGTTTACCTAAGCAAGCCTGGGCAATGGCGGGCACCCCTCCCCCAGCCTCGCTGCCACCTTGCAGTTTGATCTCAGACTGCTGTGCTAGCAAACAGTGAGACTCCGTGGGCATAGGACCCTCCGAGCCAGGTGCAGGACACAATCTCCTGGCGTGCCGTTTTCCAGGCCCGTTGGAAAAGCGCAGTATTAGGGTGGGACTGACCCGATTTTCCAGGTGCCGTCTGTTACCTCTTTCTTTGACTAGGAAAGGGAACTCCCTGACCCCTGGTGCTTCCCGAGTGAGGCAATGCCTTGCCCTGCTTTGGCTCGTGCACAGTGCATTGCGCCGACTGTCCTGCACCCACTGTTTGGCACTCCCTAGTGAGATGAACCTGGTACCTCAAATGGAAATGCAGAAATCACCCGTCTTCTGTGTCGCTCAGGCTGGGAGCTGTAGACCGGAGCTGTTCCTATTCGGCCATCTTGGCTCCACCCCCGTCATGTATGTTTTAAGCCCCACATGCATTAGCTATTTGTCCTAATGCTCTTCCACGCCTTGCTCCCCACCCCCAACACGCCCTCGTGTGTGTTCTCCTCTCTATGTCCATGCGTTCTCATTGTTCAACTCCCACTTACAAGTGAGAACTACATGGAGCATTTTCTAATGACAAATTGTGAATCAGTGAGCAGGATATCTTTGTCTACAACAATTAGTAATGTTAAATATATTAAAAATTGGAGTTTACCAATTATACAACAAAATAATGTAATGTATGTTACCTGGTTTAATAGATCTGTTATAGAAAGACACATCCATATACTCTCCCACTTACCATCTTTATGATGGTAGTAGATAAAAGCAGATCGTGACAGTAGCTGTCATACTGTTGACCACTGCTATTCAATGAGTACATGCGAGGTGCATAATCTCATTAGATCTTCACCATACTGCATTTAATTTATGACAAAACAAAATAACTTTCCCAAGGTCAGGCAATTAGGGATTTGAACATAGTGCTGTCTGACTCCAAAAAGTCAATGTTCTTAACCACTATCTTTTAAGACAATTTAAAACTTTCAACACCAAGATGGTAAAATTAAGTGCTACATTGTATGTTACAGACTAACAATGCTCAGAAACTCAGAGGTGAGGAATTTCAATGAAATTCAATGTGCTTTCAGGGAGAAATTGTGACTTCATATTGAAAATACTTGATTCTTCTAAGAAGTCTAACAGCAGACACAATCCTGAAAGTCTGTCTCTGGATGGATAGCTCAATGACAATTGATAAGGAACGAGCTTTGAAGAGCTTCACTATGTGCTAACCGCATAGCCCATGATAGTCTCTCCTATTGTTGAGCCTTGAAAAGCAAATGCAGTTTGTTTATTTGTTTATTTATTTATTATACTTTACGTTCTAGGGTACATGTGCACAACGTGCAGATTTGTTACATAGGTATACACATGCCATGCTGGTTTGCTGCAACCATTAACTCGTCATTTACATTAGGTATTTCTCATAATGCTATCCCTCCCCCAGTCCCCCACACCCTGACCGGCCGTGTTGTGTGATGTTCCCCACCCTGTGTCCATGTGTTCTCATTATTCAACTCCCACCTATGAATGAGAAGATGCAGTGTTTGGTTTTCTGTCCTTGTGATAGTTTGCTTAGAATGATGGTTTCCAGCTTCATTCATGTCCCTGCAAAGGACATGAACTCATCCTTTTTTATGGCTGCATATTATCCCATGTTGTATATGTGCCACATTGTCTTAATTCAGTGTATCATTGATGGACATTTGGGTTGGTTCCAAGTCTTTGCTATTGTTGATATTGCTGCAAGAAACATACATGTGCATGTGTCTTTATCATAGAATGATTTACAATCCTTTGGGTATATGCCCAGTAATGGGATTGCTGGGTCAAATGGTATTTCTAGTTCTAAATCCTTGAGGAATTGCCACACTGTCTTCCACAATGGTTGAACTAATTTACAGTCCCACCAACAGTGTAAAAGCATTTCTATTTCTCCACATCCTCTCCAGCACCTGTTGTTTCCTGACTTTTTAATGATCGCCATTCTAACTGATGTGAGATGGTATCTCGTAGTTTTTTTTTTTTTTTTTTGAGACGGAGTCTTGCTCTATCACCCAGGCTGGAGTGCATGTAGTTTTGATTTGCATTTCTCTGATGGCCAGTGATGATGAGCATTTTTTCATGTATCTGTTGGCTGCATAAATATTTTCTTTTGAGAAGTGTCTGGTCATATCCTTTGCCCACTTTTTGATGGGTCATTTGTTTTTTTCTTGTAAATCTGTTTAAGTTCTTTGTAGATTCTCGATATTAGCCCTTTGTCAAATGGGTAGATTGCAAAAATTTTCTCCCATTCTGTAAGTTGCCTGTTCACTCTGATGATGGTTTCTTTTGCTGTGCAGAAGTTCTTTAGCTTAATTAGATCCCATTTGTCAATTTTGGTTTTTGTTGCCATTGCTTTTGGTGTTTTAGTCATGAAGTCCTTGCCCATGCCTATGTCCTGAATAGTATTGCCTAGGTTTTCTTCTAGGGTTTTTATTGTGTTAGATCTTACATTAAATCTTTAATCCATCTTGAGTTAATTTTTGTATATGGTGTAAGAAAGGGATCCAGTTTCAGCTTTCTACATATGGCTAGCCAGTTTTCCCATCACCATTTATGAAATAGGGAATCTTTTCCCACTTGCTTGTTTTTGTCAGGTTTGTCAAAGATCAGATGGTTTTAGATGTGTGGTGTTATTTCTGAGGGCTCTGTTCTGTTCCATTGGTCTACATCTCTGTTTTGGTACCAGTACCATGTTGTTTTGATCACTGTAGCCTTGTGGTATAGTTTGAAGTCAGGTAGTGTGATGCCTCCAGCTTTGTTCTTTTTGCTTAGGATTGTCTTGGCAATGCGGGCTCCTTTTTGGTTCCATATGAACTTTAAAGTAGTTTTTTCCAATTCTGTGAAGAAAGTCAGTGGTAGCTTGATGGGGATAGCACTGAATCTATAAATTACTTTGGGGAGTATGGCCATTTTCACGATATTGATTCTTCCTATCCATGAGCATGGAATGTTCTTCCATTTATTTGTGTCCTCTTTTATTTCATTGAGCAGTGGTTTGTAGTTCTCCTTGAAAAGGTCCTTCACATCCCTTGTAAGTTGGATTTCTAGGTATTTTATTCTCTTTGTAGTAATTGTGAATGGAAGTTCACTCATGATTTGGCTCTCCGTTTGTCTATTATTGGTGTATAGGAATGCTTGTGATTTTTGCACATTGATTCTGTATCATGAGACTTTGCTGAAGTTGCTTGTCAGCTTAAGGAGATTTGGGGCTGAGATGGTGGGGTTTTCTAAATATACAATCATGTAATCTGCAAACAGACAATTTGACTTTCTCTTTTCCTAACTTAGTACTCTTGATTTCTTTCTCTTGCCTGATTGCCCTACCCAGAACCTCCAACACTATGTTGAATAAGAGTGGTGAGAGAGGGCATCCCTGTCTTGTGCCAGTTTTCAAAGGGAATGCTTCCAGTTTTTGCCCATTCGGTATGATATTGGCTATGGGTTTGTCATAAATAGCTCTTATTATTTTGAGATACATTCCATCAATACCTAGTTTATTGAGAGTTTTTAGCATGAAGACCTGTTGAATTTTGTCAAAGGCATTTTCTGCATCTATTGAGATAATCGTGGTTTTTGTCGTTAGTTCTGTTTATGTGATAGATTATGTTTATTGATTTGTGTATGTTGAACCAGCCTTGCATCCCAGGGATGAAGCTGACTTGATCGTTGTGGATAAGCTTTTTGATGTGCTGCTGGATTTGGTTTGCCAGTATTTTACTGAGGATTTTTGCATCAATGTTCATCAGGGATATTGGCCTAAAATTCTCTCTCTCTCTCTTTTGTGTGTGTGTGTGTGTGTGTGTGTGTGTGTGTGTCTACCAGGCTTTGGTATCAGGATGATACCAGCCTCATAAAACGAATTAGGGAGGATTCCCTGTTTTTCTATTGATTGAAATAGTTTCAGAAGGAATGGTACCAGCTCCTCTTTGTACCTCTGGTAGAATTCGGCTGTGAATCTATCTGGTCCTGGACTTTTTTTGGTTGGTAGGCTATTAATTATTGCCTCAATTTCAGAACCTGTTATTGGTCTAGTCAGAGTCTCAGCTTCTTCCTGGTTTAGTCTTGGGAGGGTGTATGTGTCCAGGAATTTATCCGTTTCTTCTACATTTTCTAGTTTATTTGTGTAGAGGTGTTTATAGTATTCTCTGATGGTAGTTTGTATTTCTGTGGGATCGATGGTGATATCCCCTTTATCATTTTTTTATTGCATCCATTTAATTCTTCTCTCTTTTCTTCTTTATTCGTCTTGCTAGAGGTCTATCTATTTTGTTGATCTTTTCAAAAAACCAGGTCCTGGATTCATTGATTTTTTGAACTTTTTTTTTTTTTGTCTCTATCTCCTTCATTTCTGCTCTGATCTTAATTATTTCTTGCCTTCTGCTAGCTTTTGAATGTGTTTGCTCTTGCTTCTCTAGTTCTTTTAATTATGATGTTAGGGTGTCGACTTTAGATCTTTCCTGCTTTCTCTTGTGGGCATTTAGTGTTATAAATTTCCTTCTAAACACTGCTTTAAATGTGTCCCAGAGATTCTGGTACGTTATGTCTTTGTTCTCATTGGTTTCAAAGAACATCTTCATTTCTGCCTTCATTTCGTTATGTATCCAGTAGCCATTCAGGAGCTGGTTGTTCAGTTTCCATGTAGTTGAGTGGTTTTGAGTGAGTTTCTTAATCCTGAGTTCTAATTTGATTGCACTGTGGTCTGAGAGACAGTTTGTTGTGATTTCTGTTCTTTTACATTTGCTGAGGAGTGTTTTTACTACCAATTATGTGGTCAATTTTAGAATAAGTGTGATGTGATGCTGAGAAGAATATGTATTCTGTTGATTTGGGGAGGAGAGTTCTGTAGATGTCTATTAGGTCTGCTTGGTCCAGAGCTAAGTTCAAGTCCTGGATATCCTTGTTAACCTTCTGTCTCATTGATCTATCTAATATTGACAGTGGGGTGTTAAAGTCTCCCATTATTATTGTGTGGGAGTCTAAGTTTTGTTGTAGTTCTCTAAGGCTTGCTTTATGAATCTGGGTGCTCCTGTATTGGGTGCATATGTATTTAGGATAATTAGCTCTTCTTGTTGAACTGATCCCTTTACCATTATGTAGTGGCCTTCTTTGTCTCTTGATCTTTGTTGGTTTAAAGTCTGTTTTATCAGAGACCAGGATTGCAACCCCTGGAAAAGCAGATGCAGTTTCTGTCTCTAATGACAGAGTGGATAACTAGAGTAGTTACAACTGCGTTTAATAATAATAGTAATTAATAATAACAATGGCTTTTTTTTAATACATATACTATGTGCTAAGCATGGTGCAAAGTGCTTTACATGCATTCAGAGCCAATCAGAGGGATGCAATAGACGCTCCATAAATATTTGATGAGGAAGTAATCTTATTTAGTTTTCTGCTGCATAGCCATACCTGGAGACCCTACACAACTCTAAATAGCAGGTTCTATTATTATGCAGTCACTGAGGATCAGAAAAGAATCTTGTTGCTACTGTCATCTTCTGTCTTTCCCTACTACCATTGTAAAAATGGTAAGTGGGAGAGTATATGGATATGCCTTCCTTTAACAGATTTATTGAACTAGGTCACATACATTATTTTCTCATATAATTGGTAAACCCTAATTTTTGCAATATTTTAATATTACTAATCATCACACTTCTTCTTTTAGGTTTTTAACCCATTTCTCTTCCCAGTGGAGCTATTTTACATTTTTGCTCTGAATTTATTTTCATTAGTTTTATTCATTTTTTGGATGGAAATATTTTAAACTTTATTTTGTCATCTATCATGGTTTCCAAAATCATGTCTGATGACAAGGATTACTCAGGGTTCTTATTTACAATGATTTGTAGGCATGCCTCTGGAGATTCTATCTCAGAATCTGTTTATAGCTCCATCTCATTGTATCATGTTATAATTAGTTATTTACTATGCAGTGACTTTCTCAAGGCACGCAATGCTCAACAGCAGTTTGTTGAATAAGTGTATCATGTAGACTTACCATACAAATCCTCACCAAGCCATTTGTACAGTTGTTGAAGAGAAAAGGCGAAGAAGTGATGATGATGCTTTTGTTCCAGAATAATTTTAATTTATTCATTAATACTATTCATTCATTGACAAATTTAATCAACTACAAATATGTCTAAATGGCACTATCTTCCTGCTAATTTTTTCTATCTTTTTCACGTGAACGTTATGGGAGATTTGTCAAATGCTTGAGCAGGAGAGAGAGTTTGGCAGCATCTGTGATTTGAATCATTTATATCCCAAAATGACTTTATTTTTAAAATGCTCCTAAATTTTGCTAGTAATCAGTGAATCTGCCCATAGTCTTTTAAATTCATCCTTAGTTGTCTTTTAAAAGACAAACACTTTTTCCATCTCCTGTCTTGTGGCATTTCTCTAGCCCTCCAATATTTTAAAAATTCCTGAAAGTGTTTCTAATATCTCAACTCAGGGACAGATTTCACTTGAACTGGATTAGTTGAATAACTTTAATCTTCTAGTTAAGCATTCATCCATTCATTCAGTTTATTGCCTTTGTTGAGTATCTACAATATGTCAGATTTTGTGCAAGATACTTGGGAAATGGCAATGAATAATGATGTTGTCCTCACAGTTTAGGCAGGGATAACAAAACTAAACAGTTGATTATATTTATGATGAAGGTAAGCTGAAGCTGCTTACAAGAGAACAGTGAAGGGGCCTTCTACATTAGCTTGGCATCAGAGAAACCTCAGGAAAGCTGATTCTTGGGCTGTGGCTTAATGGATTCTCAGGCAGAGACATGGGAAAGGACATTTTAGGCAGAAGCAGAGCATTTGCCAAGCATGGAGGCAAGGTAGGACTAATAGGAAACTGAGGAAGACAACTAGCAGGAATTAGGGCCCTTTCTCTCCAAGACCCAATGCAAGATCTCTTAGGAAGCATAGTCATTAAAGAATCCTCTCTTTGTCCTCTACTTGAACTCCTCTTGTGGTGGGCAATTCTCAGCTCACAAGGTAACCACTCAATAACAATATACTGGCATATGATGAGAAATTGTATGGAAACAATATTGCCCCAACCAATGATCTGAAAGACAAACAGATTCCAGTGGGGCTGATGGGAAAGAATGAGAGATTTTATAAAGTGGGTTCTGAAGAAGCCCATATTCATTTAAGTCTTATTGCAAGCACATGCCTTGTATAATCATTTTAGTTGGTGCCGTGTGCTCCTTATCCCACTCACAAAGCCGCCTGGAAAGCTAGGATTTACATTTATCCATGGTTGCACCGTCTGCAATCCAGAAGCTTTGCCTTTGACTCTTGCAGCAGTTTTCATTTAAATAAAAATAAAATTGAAATCAAATGCTGCATTTTGAGCTGCTCTGCTTTCTTTGTCATTTACTAATCAGCCCTTCTCATTATTTAACCTCAGAAACCAGAGCCGCTGAAACTGATGCGTGGAACTGCATACCTGCCATCCATTTGTTTATTAACTTTACTTATTCTCTATTTTCCCTGTGAAACTCTCCCACATGTTAGTTTCATGTAGTCCAGCTAAACAAGTGTTTCTCAAGGTGTGGACTCCAACACATACACCTCAGAATCACTGGAAAGTTTACTCAAAATGATGATTCCCCAGACCCCACACAGACTTTCTGTATCAGAATTTCTGGATTTAATGCCCAAGTATCAGCATATTAATCTCTGGTTGATTCTTATTAATATTCACCTATTATGTGCATCTACTCTGAGTACTGTGAGTACCAGTGCTTGGGGTTCAAAGTTGAATAAGACACAGTTACTTCTGGCTCCTAAGCCACAGTCTGGTTGGTGACAAATGAACACACTCATTTTATCCAAGCTGATAAGTGTAGGGGTGAAGCACACGCATTAGATTAATAAGCACTATGTCAAGGCATGTTGGTGGGTGATGGAACAGGAACTTTGCTGCTATTGATTAATAACATCAAAGTTCATTAATTATTTTAAATAAAATGTACATTAAGTCAGATTCAAGGTTTCTTATGTTATTTTAACATATTTTTATTATGAAAACTTTCAGACATACACAAAAGCAGTATGACTTTAACAACAACAGTAGAAAGAATAACTATAGTATGATAATAGTAGTATTGTGTAATAGTGTAATGAATTCCATACACCCGATACATACATCAAAACTTTGTCTCCCTTGCTTCATCAATCCCTCCATCCCCAATTCTGCCGAATTATTTGTCTTTTTGAATCCAAGATCTCATGTCCTTTCATTATACAGAGTCCAGGATATATCACTTAGGAATATGGACATTGTCTTAGCTAACCATAGGATTATGATCACATCTAAAGAAATTCACTATAATGCCTGGTGCAATATTCAAATTCCTCCAGTCATCTCAAGAACGTGATGTTACTGTTGACTTATTCAAATCAGGATCAAACAAGATCCACATATATTGCATTTAGTTGTGTTTCTTAAGTCTCTTGGAATCTAAAACAGCCTGTCCTCCTTGCCCTCTTTCTCTGACCCCTCCATTTTTATTCTATTTTTTATTGACAAAACCGTGTCTTATAGAAAGACTCGCATTCTGAATTTGTCTGTTTGTCTCTTTGGGGTTTCATTTAACTGATTTTTCTCTCACTCCTATTCATAGCAAGCTTTAGAAGTTCATTCTAAAGTCTTGATTTGATTTAAGTCCAAGGTCTATTTCCTAGAATATTTAATTGTCAGGGCCGTGTACTTCCTTGTTGCATCATATTGGAGAGCACATAAAGTCTGGTTGTCCCATTTTTCAGGATGCTAATTTAATCAAGGATTCAGGTGGTGATAGTCTAGTATCCCTTTTCTAAAATTTCCCTTTAACCTTTCATCAGATGGTTTCATCTCTGTGTAATCTTTGCTTGAGTCAATTATTTCATTAGGGATTGAAAAGTGACAATCTCTCTCATTCTAATTCCTTTTACATTTATTGGCTATAATTCTTCTGTAAAGAGCCATTACGCTCACAGCTATGAATATCTGATTACCCTCAGACATATTTTATAAAGGAAAAATAGGATACATTTTTTTCCCTTTAATCGGCAATTAAATGCCGATTTTCACAAAGTTTGTGCTTAGTTAAAACTAATGATGGTTGAGTGTGGTGGCTCATGCCTGTAGTCTCAGCTACTGGGGAGGGTGAGGCAGAAGGATCACTTGAGCCTAGGAGGATCCCACTACTGCACTCCAGCCTGGGTAACGGAGAGAGGCCCTGTCTTTTTTTTTTTTTTTTGTCTTTTTTTTTTTTTTAATTATACTTTAGGTTTTAGGGTACATGTGCACAATGTGCGGGTTTGTTACATATGTATCCATGTGCCATGTTGATTTCCTGCACCCATTAACTTGTCATTTAGCATTAGGTATATCTCCTAATGCTGTCCCTCCCCCCTCCCCCCACCCCACAACAGTCCCCGGAGTGTGATGTTCCCCTTCCTGTGTCCATGAGTTCTCATTGTTCAATTCCCACCTATGAGTGAGAACACGCGGTGTTTGGTTTTTTGTCCTTGCGATAGTTTACTGAGAATGATGTTTTCCAGTTTCCTCCATGTCCCTACAAATGACATGAACTCATCATTTTTTGTGGCTGCATAGTATTCCATGGTGTATATGTGCCACATTTTCTTAATCCAGTCTATCGTTGTTGGACATTTGGGTTGGTTCCAACTCTTTGCTATTGTGAATAGTGCCGCAATAAACATACTGTCTTAAAAACAACAACCAAAAAAGAACATCAACAAAAGAACTAAAACTAATGATAAACACTGAGAACATGGAGTTTATTTTCCTATTATCATTAAGAGTGCCTGGGTCTTATATGCAGTGTTTCAATACATTTCAGTCATCATTATTTTGGCCCTGAGTTCTTTTATTACATCCTTGCTAGTCTTTGATAACTTCCCTATCTTCTGGTAAAAGAAGTTCCTGGAACTTTCTCTCTCCAGACCTTAATCATCATTGAGTCGTGGAGAAGTTCCTGTTTCTTTTGGACAGGAATAGCATTTATAAGTCACAATTTGGGTGCTAGTTATGCTCACTGCCATGGGGTTGTAATTGCTTTTAGGCCCTTTTAGTAGGCAGAGCTAGAAAATATCTATTTTTAAAAATTCACGAGTTTAAACTAATAATTTTCAACTCAAATATAGCAATATATGGTTTAACTTAAGTTTATTGAATTTACATTCGGATCTCTTTTCTCCCATACTGAAAATCTTGGTTCTTGATAAAATTCGCATAAGTACTTACATGTTGTGTCCATAATATATTCTTATTCTCTTTTCACTGTCACTTGCATTCCAATATAATTTCTTAACTGGGAGTCAAAGGGGGAAAGTTCCAGCTGGCATAATGCTTGCTAATATTTGTCAGGTGCATATTAAGCGATGGGAAAATTTTAACTGGCCCATGTTTAAGTTGTTAAGTCATTTAATCCTCACACCAATCCCTGGAGATGGGTACTGTAATTATTCCCATGTTAGAATTGGGGAAGCCAATGAACCAAGAGGTTTAATACGTTGCTCAAGTTTACACAAATGGTAAGTGGTAGAGCTGGACTTTGGATAGACTAATCAGGCTGTAGAGCTTCTACTCTCAACCATGAAGAAACAGTGCCTGTATGAAGCCATCTGCTCTAGGTCATAGAAAAAGAGGTTGAGAAATCTAATATCCAAGGCTCTTCAGTCCACACCTACCACTTCTTTCTCCTTCAGTACTGACTAAACCTAATCCATTTTGTTCTCTATGCTTTGCTATTGAAGATTGTAGAAATTTAATAAGTACTTTCATATCTACTTGTAATCATTTATTCAGTAAACCAGTAACTCTGAAGACAATCTGATTTATATGTAGGCTAAACTGGAAACAAGGTTTATTTTTGTTGTATTTTTAGGAAACAACTGTACTAAATATAAACTTTTTTTTTTTTAGAACAAGCCCAACTACTATTCCACTACTGTACCAATCTCCTTTGATTTCATTAACTCTTAGAATTGAGTCTGGGTGGTTTAGGGGAAGTGCATAGAAGACTTGGGCCCTCATCATTTTAGTTTTCACATATGAGAAGTTGGGGGAAGCCCATCAGAGGCTCTGACCACAGGAGTGCTTTGGGGTTAGAAGATTCTGGGCCCAAGTTGTAGAGCAAGGGTATTTACTTAAAACTTGAAGCAGCATAGCTTAAGTGATACTGAGACTGTCCAGGGTAGCCAAGAAATATATTAGCCAAAAAGAAGAATGAAGCATTAAGGCAACCTGTTAAGGCAAAGAATGCAAAGAGAAAATAATAAGTCAGTAGTAGTAGCAGGATAGAATCAGGGACAAGTGTTGGACAAGAACAATTCTGAACTATGGTGGTGGATGAAAGAGAGAAGTGTGCTGAGTCTCATTTACATGATGTTTAGTGTGGATTTCCCAGTGGCTATGGCAGTTTAAAGCCTTGCTGCACTATCTCTGTCTCATCTCGGGCTGACTGGATCAGAATCTCCATTTTAGCAAGATTGTGGGAGATTGAGGAACACATTAGATTTTCAGGAGCACAGATCTAAGGGACTTTTCCAATGGCAACTGTGTGATTCAGGGAGGTCCATTTCCCACTGTGGGCCTTCAATTCCTCATTTGTAAGATGCAAGAGACACATTTAAGCTTCCAAAGTACTTCTTAACATTGGAATCTCTCTTGGACTGTGCTACGGATGCTGTGTCCTCCGTAGCACCAGGATAGAGCACAGTATGAAGGAGCTGGAGCATCTGGGTCCAGCCATGTTGGCAGAGCTCCCTGAGCCATCTTAGGTCATGAAGCCCAGGCCTGCCTTGCCCAGATGGCCCACAAGCTGGGCTGAGCCATATGGAGGCACCTCTCCATTGAGAGAGTTGAAATGCTCCCTGATCAGCTATCTACAGCTATCTAGGGGCTAAGTGACACAACCCAGATATGTGGGGAGTTAGCTCCCTGACGGGTGTACTTGACCAATGGGAGAAAAGAGACCAGGATGAGCAAGGCAGATGCATTTCTCTCCTTTATCCCTTCTGCAGAGTGCTCTGAGTTGTAGTGTCTGCTTGAAAACCTTCTGGAAAGTCATATCTGCTGAAGAACTGAACAAACCTTTGTAGAATGAGCATCTCTTTGCAGCTCATTGTGAAGAGCTGCATCACATCCAAGCATACCTCACGTTCATCCAAACATTTCTCCCTCACTTCTGCTTTCTTTGACACACTGGCCTTGCCTGGCTTGCACCTACAAAATGAATTACCAGCACTTTGATCCCTAACTCAGACCACTTTCTAGAGGGCAAAGTCTAAATTAAATGTCAAATACACCATGTTGTTTAATTGGGGGAAGTGCTGTCACCCCATTTTATAGAATATAGACAAATGATGAGTGTGAGTTGTTCAAGGCCACGTGATCAGCAAGTGCCAGAACAGGCTCTTTATCCTAAATCTATTGGCTCCGAATCCATGTACTTCTTTACTCAGATGTAATAACATGACAGTTTTCCCACTCAATCCTTACAACCACCCCCAGAGGATAGGGATTATTGCCCTCCACTTACAGATGAAGAAACCAAGGCTCAGAAAGTTATCAGATTTGCCCAAGATCACACAGAAATTAAGTGGTAGAACTCAGCCCTATTCAGAGGTCTGCATCATTACATAGCAGTTAACAAATCATTTGTGATATCCGTGAGCCTGTGCAAGGGTTCTGTCCCCATATTACTGTGACCTGCTCACAACCAAGCCTGATTAAATGATACAAAAATCACTGCGACAGAAAGCATTCTAATACACAAATCTTAGAAAAGAGGCTCAAAGTAATTTTTAAACGAGCTTTTCTTATGGTTATTACTCTAATTTCACCAAAATGTTTCCTATGGAGTTCTTCGTGGTAACAGCCTGTAGCAGTCTTGAGTTGTCCCCACACTCACTTCTACCCCACATACAAAGATAAACAATTGGAATTGTCAAAATGCAATAGATCAAATTCCATGGAATATATTTTGATATGATGACTTCAGATAAATACCAATATATCTGCACAGTCTTCCCTACCCACCCCTGTCTCTGATCCCCTTTCCGTGGATGGTACAGAATTATTCCAACAATCACTGGCTTTTATTCTTTAGCCACATTATTTGTGGGGAAAAATTATAGGAGGAAAAAATCTCCACCCCATCTGGGATGCTTGAAAATCTGCAGGTTTTGAAGTCTGGCCTGGGCTGGAAGAAAAATAAGAGGAAAATTACCTTGAAAATGGATTCAGAATACTTCATGAGAGCCATGCCGTCTCCCATGGTGCACCTGTGGAATAATTCCTTGTAGCCAACAGCTACAAATGAAACTGAAGCCACAGCAGATCATAGGAGGCCATGCTGATGGTCCCCTCACACTGATCACGAAAGTCCCCTTATGCAGGTTGATGGGGAACTGCATGTCAGCCTTTCTACTTGAGCTTTCCTCCATCTTTGTACTTAGCCTCATTGCCTGGACCAGTCCCCTATTTATTTTCCCTGCTTCCAGTGTGACCCTTCAAAATCTGATCATGTCATAAAATCCATTACCATCCCTTCAGGATAAAATCTAAATGCTTGAGTATCTCATAAAAGGCTAGCACTGACTCCTGCCTCACTTTGCAGCCTCCCTTGGTTTGCTTTATATTTTAGAAACATCAGGTGTGTGCAGGTTGGGAGAAGTTAAGCTGCAATAACGAACATAAGTTCAGTGGATTATGTCTTGCTTATGCTACATGTTCACTGGGTGTAGGCTGGGGCCTCTGCTTCATGTGTCTTTCATTCATGTGCCCAAGGTAGCAGGATCTCTACCTGCTACTCTTGTGCTGTCCAGCACAGTAGCTCCCAGATACATATGGCAACTGAGCATTTGAAATGGGGCTAGTCCAAACTGAGACGCTCTGTAAGTGTAAATTACACACAGCATCTCACAATGACTCAGTACAAAAAAAAAAGCTCATTGATAATTTATATATTGATTACATATTAAAATACTTTGAATATATTGGGTTAATATATTTTCTATATTATTAAAATTAATTTCACCTATTTCTCTTTACCTTTTATTTTAATATGGCTACTGGAAAATTTCAAATTAAATGTATGGTTTACATTATATTTCCAATGGACAGTGCTAGTATCTCTAGTCACATAATGGGTGGGTACTGACTCTAAAAGCCTTCCTTGCAGAAATGACAGTTGTCACTTCTATTCACATTTCATCAGCCAAAGCCAGTCCCAGGCCCTACCTAACTTTAAAACAGCCAGATAGTGCTGTCTTAACATGTGCTTGAAAGGAGAGGAGGTGAGGGGTATTCATCACCATCCCTGATGATTACCCATTAACTCTTAGTGGATTTCTGAACAGGGCATGGATGACTTTGACAGGCTATTGCTTTTGGCTAAAAGATCCTCCCTTCCCACATACATTTGGCCAACTCCTATCCCTCTTTTAGAAGGTGGCTCAAATGTAACTTTTACTGGAAAGTCCTCCTGGATCCCATCTACCCACCCACCCCAGCAACATACATACTTTGTGAAGGGTTGGTCACACTATTTTCCTGGCTGAATAGGACCTTAAACACCTCATCTAGTTCCAGAGGCTTTAAACTGCCACAGCTACCTGGGAAATCTACACTAAGCATCATGTAGATTAGACTTTAGCACGCTTCCTTCTTTCATCCACCACCTTAGTTCAGAATTGTCCTCCTTGTCCAGCATGTGTTCCTTAGTGACGTGTTTCTGCATCTGTTGCCATGACAAGTTCCCTGTGTCACCCATTGCTGTATCCCCAGCACCTCTCTCACTGCCTGGGCAAGGGAAAGCACTCAGAAGACACTGAATGAGCAAGTAGAGTGATGGGTTGTACAGCACTGTTACTCCTTTTCCATCTCTGTGTCCCATGTGAACTTTATGGCACCCATGAGAGGGAGGTTGTACCAGGTTTACACTTTCTAGTTTACAGATGACAAAACAGGATCAGAGTGGTACAGATACTTGTCTAAGTCACAGAGAAAGTGAATTGTAAAAGCAGCAAGAGAGCACAGGCTGCCTGACTTCTGTTCCAGTGCTTTTTGCTCAAATTGCCTCTTATTTCTCAGGTTATTCTTGAAATGGCAGATGGGGATTCTGTTTAATGAAACAAAAGTGACAATTCTTTCTTTCTTGGAGAGGAGATGGAGACAGGGTGTCACTCTATCACGCAGGCTGGAGTGCAGTGGTGCAATCATGGCTCACTGCAGCCTCAATCTCCTGGGCTCAAGTGATTCTTCCACCTTAGCCTCCTTGACTCACTGGGACTACAGGTGCACACCACCATACCTGGCTAATTTTTAAAGTTTTTTGTAGAGATAGAGTCTCACTATATTGTGCATTGTGTTCTTGAACTCCTGGTCCCAAGTGATCTTCCTGCCTCGGCTTTCCAAAGTGCTGGAATTACAGGCATCACTCACCATGCCTAGCCTGAAAATTCTTTCTATGTCCTTAACATTTTCTTTCCCAGTATTTCTCCATCCATCCATCTATTCACCCATTTATTTCACAAATATTTATTGAACACTTGCTATGAGCCTCCATGGACTGTCTTCTGGAACAAAGGCTCTTGAGTCAGAATGGATCAAGAAGCTCTTCCAGTTACTAACTGTAAGGTCATGGTGAATTTAACCATTCTTTGTCTTAGTTTCCCAGTAAAATGGGAATTCTAATGATTCTTTGTTCACAGGGCTGTGTTGAGGATTTTCTATGTTCTACTGCTGCTCTAACAAATAACGCAGACTTAGTACCTTAAAAATAACACCCATGTATAATCTCACAGCTCTGTGGCTTAGCCATGTCTCTGCCCTGGGCTTTACAAGGCTAAAATTGAGGTGTCAGTAGTCCTGTGCTCCATTTTGGAAGCTCTGGGGATGAATCTACCTCCAGGCTCATTTAAGTTGTTGACAGAATTTAGTTCCTTGTGGGTATAGGGCTGAAGCTGCTGTTTCCTTTCTGACTGTTGGCCAGGAGTTGTTCTCAGCCTCTAGGGGCCACTTGCATTCCTTGGCTTGTGGCCTCTTCGTCCATCTTTAAAGCCAGCAACATGTCAAGTCCTTCCTATACTTCGACTCTTTCTGACTTCCCCCTCTGCCTCATCTCTCCCACTTCCACCTGGAGAAAGTTCTCTACTTTCAAGGTCTTGTGTGATTAGATTAAGCCCATCCAGATAACCCCCCACCTCAAAATCTTTAACTTAATCACATTTGCAAAGTCTCTTTTGCCATGTAAAGTAATATTTACAGGTTCTAGGGATCAAGGTATGAACATCTTTGGGGGCCATTATTCTGCCTGCCATAAAGATTAAATGAACTAATGCATGTAATACACTTGGTAACATGTCTGGGCACATTGTAATTACTCAATAAGTGTTAGGTATTATGATTGCTATTGTTGTATTGTTATTACTTTTATCATTAGTGAGGCAGGGAAGGGAGTGTTACCCTACATTATGAATAAGGAAACAGAAAGGCAGAGATGTGACTTAACTAGTTCGCTCTGATGGTACGGTGCATCACTGGGTGTTCATCTTTGCATTCCCAGTGCCTAACATTGCATCTGGTAAACCATAAGAATCATTACTTTTTGATCACTTGCTGTGTTTCAGGTGCTTTGCAAAAGTGTTTTTTCACCAGCATAACAACCCTGGAAGGCATTCTTAACCCATTTTGTAGTGGGGAAATGGAGGGTGAGATGTATTAAGTAAGATCTCAAGGCCTGGAGCTCACAGGTAGTGAAACTGAGACTTGAACCGTAGTCAGTTTAATTGTAAACCCTGCCTCTTTCTGCCTCTGCATACTGACCCTCTGGTTTGCCTTATTCCAACAGGAGATATTCCTTGATCAGCCCCATCCCTTCAGCATTGCTATTTTTACTTTTTGATACAGATATGAGGTTCAAAGAGGGTAGATGACTCACTCAAGATCATAGAGGTACTAGATAGCAGAGATGGGATTTGAACCCAGGTTTAGCCTAATTCTGATGTCCTTGCTCCTTCTACCACTGTGCTGCTCAGGATATTTGCTGAGCTGGGGCTCAGCACCTAGGTGTTAAATGAATTAACAGCCCATTCTAGCCCTATTCCTGTCTTCGTATTTCACAGGAAAACAGCCAACAGGTGCTGTTGCTCTAGAGGATTCATGACTTGGGACAGTAGCTGCTTTTTTGAGGGCCGAAAGTGATGGACATTTTCCTCTGGGAATGAGAATTCTGTGAGGGACCCACACTGCTGGTGGTCTCAGCCTGCTTTTTCTTAGGACTTGACAGTGGGTCATTGCGGAGTTGCCCGTCCTGGGTGCTGGCAAGACAATTACTTGGGATTATTTTTAAAAGGCCAGCTAAAGACCAGAGGAAAAGGAGTATGGGAGGTGGCAAAGCCCTAGGGTTACCCACAGCTTGCCACCTTTTCTGTCTTATTTCTGTTTATGGAAATTCATTCAGTCTAAGGCCTCTGGTGCTTGCATGCAGGACAATAGTTTCAGGGGACTTTAGCCATCAAGAGGGCAAGAACAACTTGTAACTGCTGATTGACCTGAAAACATATTGGAGGGTTTGTTCGGGCAACATAAAAACATGATGTCATAAACATTTCTGACAATGATAATTGACACTTACCTTGGGTAACCCCATTTGCCCCTCTGATCCTCGGTTTTCTCATCCTTAAATATGGATAATACTCAGTCGGACGGGCGCAGAGATGCTTCTGGAAGGAACGCCGCGATGGCTGTGCAGGGAGAGCCCCAGGTCCAGTTCAAACTTGTATTGGTTGGTGATGGTGGTACGGGAAAAATGACCTTCGTGTAACGTCATTTGACTGGTGAATTTGAGAAGAAGTATGTAGCCACCTTGGGTGTTGAGGTTCATCCGCTAGTGTGCCACACCAACAGAGGACCTATTAAGTTCAATGTATGGGACACAGCCGGCCAGGAGAAATTCGGTGGACTGAGAGATGGCTATTATATCCAAGCCCAGTGTGCCATCATAGTGTTTGATGTAACATCAAGAGTTACTTACAGGAATGTGCCTAACTGGCATAGAGATCTGGTACGAGTGTGTGAAAACATCCCCATTGTGTTGTGTGGCAACAAAGTGGATATTAAAGACAGGAAAGTGAAGGCGAAATCCATTGTCTTCCACCGAAAGAAGAATCTTCAGTACTACGACATTTCTGCCAAAAGTAACTACAACTTTGAAAAGCCTTTCCTCTGGCTTGCTAGGAAGCTCATTGGAGACCCTAACTTGGAATTTGTTGCCATGCCTGCTCTCGCCCCACCAGAAGTTGTCATGGACCCAGCTTTGGCAGCACAGTATGAGCACGACTTAGAGGTTGCTCAGACAACTGCTCTCCTGGACGAGGATGATGACCTGTGAGAATGAAGATGGAGCCCAGCGTCAGAAGTCTAGTTTTATAGGCAGCTGTCCTGTGATGTCAACGGTGCAGCGTGTGTGCCACCTCATTATTATCTAGCTAAGTGGAACATGTGCTTCATCTGTGGGATGCTGAAGGAGATGAGTGGGCTTCGGAGTGAATGTGGCAGTTTAAAAAATACCTTCATTGTTTGGACCTGCATATTTAGCTGTTTTGGAACGCAGCTGATTCCTTGAGTTTCAAATATAAGACTGCTACAGTCACATCACAATATTCAGTGGTGAAATCTTGTTTGTTACTGTCATTCCCATTCCTTTTCGTTTAGAATCAGAATAAAGTTGTATTTCAAATATCTAAAAAAAATATGGATAATAATATCAAATGACTAGGGCTACTTGGGCATTAAATGAAAAAATGTAAGAACAGTGCATAAAACTGGGGCTAGCAGGGAGTAGAGGCTCAAAGTGGCGCTGCGATCCTTGCACAGGCACATCACCTGCTGCTGTGGGAGAACATGTGATGTGGGCAGGCTCACCCAGCAAATGAGAGGCAAAACAGGTGCTGGCTGTCTTAATTCCAGAGGTTCTAACGCAGTCTCCTGCTGACTGAATCCTCTTCTCTGAGCCTGTTCTTTCACTGTCTCTGCCAGCTCTTTCCAAGTGTGAACCCAGTGGAGACCTTTTCAAACTGTAGCCATGAAGCAGGTTGCATGAGGCAGACCCATCTCCTGGCAACTGTCTCCATAGACACAGCCTGGTTTTGGTCTGCATCCCTTACCTAGGTAAGTACAACCCTTTCCTAACTGCTTTCCCCATTTTGTTTTGGTCGTACGCTACTGCTGGAGCAACATTGCTAAAAGTATTTACTTTAAAACCCTTAACCATCATTCAAGACCTCATCCACCCCAGGCTCACCTCATCCACTCCTGCTCCCTGGGGAGCAGGGTTTTCATTTCTCTCCACCTATCCTTACCTCACAGTACTGGCTGAGGGACGTGGTCTTTCCAAAGGATCTTGGAAGGTAAACAGTCCATTCACCCCTCTGGGTGCTTGAGGTTCCCTTTTGGAATCAAGCGGAGCCATCCGAAGGTCAGTGAACTGTGCAGAATCAAGCTGTGTTATGTCTTCATGGCCTCTGTCCCACATTAGGACAGCATTGTGAATATTGTTGACTATATCACACAGTGCCTCCTGCATGAAGCCCATGGAAGAAATTCTTTTAGAATTATCCTGGGGAAATAATTATGGATTGGCTCTCCTTTGTGCTTTGGCTGCCAGGAAACTGGAAGTCACACTTAAAACTGTACCATAGCAGTGAGTGAGACTTTATGGTCTGGGCTTTTGGGCTCTGTGTTCTTTCCCCATGTTAATCAATGATTCTTATGTATTTTTTCTCTCATTCTTACTCTTTATGCTAATGAACCCAGTCATAGGCTATAATTGAAATAAGAAATAAAGTGTCTGGTACTGTAGAAGTTAATTTGTGAAGTAATAATAATAATAAGTAACACTTATTGAGTAATTGCTATGTGTGAGGCATTGTTATAAGTCCCTTATATGCATTTTTCCATTTAATTTTCACACAAACCTTAAGTGGTAGGTGATATTATTGTCCCATTTTTACAGATGAGGAAACCGAGGCATGAAACGATAAGTGATTTGCCCAATGTTATGCAGCAAGTAATTGGCAAAGTCAGACTTTGATGATGGGATAGTTTGACTCCAGAACCTAACACCTGAACCATTAGGCATTAAGCTTCCCAAGAAACAAGAGAAATGGGCATAGCCTAATTAAACCTTAGGTATCTTGTCTTTGCTTATAAGAGAAATGAGATGTGGTGTAGGTAAGAGGTTGCTAAGGTTGATATACACATAGGAGCAACTAGAAAAATGAATAGATCTGAGTGAGGCATCAGGCTCTGGAAGACCCCACTATGTTTCAGTGTGTTCTGGACTGGGGACATCTGTGAGCAGAGCCAGGGATTATTTCAGGTCAGGCAACTTTATCACATATATCCTACCTGCCTCTATAACTTAAGTTTCAGCTGGGCCAATTATTTTCAGTTCCACAGCCCTGCCAGCCAGCACACCCTCTTGCCCTGAGTGTGAATACGCTGCTCCTCTTTCACTTCCAGGCTTAGCCTTGTAACCCCGTCTATTTTTCAGGAAACAGCTCAGAAATCCCAGGGGTGCTTTCTTGGGTTAGATGTGCTGTCACAGTCCCCAAACTTGCAAGTTGCTGTGTTTTTCTTTTCAGCAGTGCTGAATATACTATTAAAAAGACCTGTTTATTGCTCTGTTTTCTCTTGTAGAATCTGAGATTCTTGAGGCCATGCAGCATGTTTTATTCTGCATTGCATGTTGGAGTCATTATGTTTGTTTGTGTGTATAGACTCTGCATGAAGATTTGCCAGGCAGAAAATCGTATCTGCTCTGTACTTCTATTTGCATGAATATTCAAATTATCATACAGTGTTATTTTACTGTGTGTGGTCTCACGCAGGCCTCATTGTGAAATAAAATAGTGTATAAACAAGCAAGCAAGCAAATAAACAAATACGTGCAACTCAAATTTGCATAGTGCTTTATAGTTGAAATCATTTAATATCAATTATTTCATTGGTGGCAGGCGCCTATAGTCCCAGCTACTGGGGAGGCTGAAGCAGGAGAATGGCGTGAACCCGGGAGGTGGAGCTTGCATTGAGCCGAGATCGCGCCACTGCACTTCAGCCTGGGCGACAGAGCCAGACTCCGTCTCAAAAAACAAACAAACAAACAAAAAAAACCACTCTCATTTTGCATGTGAGGAAAGAGACTGCTCAGGATTGCTCAGCTTATAAGGTAATTTAGGGCAGGCTCAAATCCAGAACAGGGGCTTTGGATAATACAGGTCCTGGGCATAAGGCCTGACCTGACCACTTGAGGGCCTCTTTGAAATTTAATTTTCTCATTTCTAAAATGGGAATAATAATAGAACCTAGGATAGCAGTGCAGATCCAGAGAGTTATGCGAAGCACAAAAGCTGCATAAATGATTGGTGAATACATTAACATACAATTTAACTCTGTAGAAAACTTCGCAACAAATGCCAGGTTATAAGAAAGCACTGGAATTCCTTGTGTGTTCCTGACCACTCTCACTCTTCCTCCCAACTTTCTGCTCATTCACTTCCCTCTAGATCTTGCAGTTACTAAAGAGCTTTAGTTTTTGCCACGTGTACATTATTTCATAATTCTTGGCCTCGTTTTGGATTCCCACTCTCCCTGAGCTGGTCTCCAAGACTTGTTCTTTTGCTGAGTTGGAAAACTTCCTTCTCCTCTTGCACAACTTCTCTGATTCCACAGCTGTGACACTCCACCTGGCAGGGAGTTCTGCTGTGGACATGGAGCTCACTTGGGGGCCTCAGCCAGGAACACAGAGGCCTCACTGCCTTGACCCAGCAGAGAACACCTTCCTCTGATTCTAGGAAATGCACGAGAGGACCTGCATTGTTTCAAAGCCAACATTTTTCAGGCATTGGACAATTTGATGGTGGAGTTCATTTCCCGCTTCCATCTGGCCTGGTTCGTTTTGATCTGTCAAGTATCCTTGGGGCCAGAAAGATTGCCAGATTGGGTAATTTTCTCAGAAAAGAGCTATAAAGATGAGGGTTTCAGATGTGCTTTCAGCATGAATCACGAGCTGCAGGCATCAGGGCCAATATGGAGCATACGTCCATCAATGAGGATGGGGCAAAGCCAAGTGGGAAATACATGTGACATCCTTGGGGCTGCCACAAGTTTGAAGGAGAGTTCTGCACCTGTGAAGTTTTAGTACTTTTAAAAGGTATTTCCATAGCCCTTTAGATTGAATTCACATTGTTGTTTATTCAACAAAGAATTATTGAGCCTTGAAACAGATAGATATGGCCCTGGCAGTCTAGTTGGAAACATTGGCCTGTAAAGTGACAAGTAAAATATAGTGTGATGAGGGCTGTAGTGAGGGAAGCCCAGAGAGTTACGAGATGCTGTGTGAAAGGCCCTCCATCCAGACTTGGCGGGGGTCGTGAAGATGGAGGTGACAGGTGGCAGGGAAAACTTGTCAGAGGAGTTTATCACTTAGCTAAGATCTAAAGAATGAGAGGAAATTAGCTAGTTGAAGAATAATCCAGGAAGAGTAATCCAGGGACAAGAAATAATATGTGTAAAACCCTGGAGGTGAGGGAGCATAACGTGTTTGAGAAACAAACACAGTTTCTGAGTGGAACTGGGGTGTAGGCAAAGATGAGGTGAAGACAAGAGAGAGATGTGGGCACTAACTCCCAATTTTTTCCCTCTTTTCCCTTTACTACAATATTTGCCTGAGCAAAATGTGCTCAGGAATACATATGTTAAATGAGAAATTCCTTACACTCATAGATTAAGAAATTCTTAAAGTTCGAATGGGACTTTAAAAGCTACCCATTCAGAAAGGAGGCTATCTTAAAGGTGAAACATCCATAAATAAAGAAGCAACTCAGAACTTTCCAGGGTATGGCAGGATTTTGCAGGATTTGGATCCCAGGATTTGGGCTTATTACTAAGCCATTGTATGAGGCCCTAGCAGAGCCAGAGCATGAACTGCTAGGAGGGGTTTGCACGTAATAAACCATACCTGCTGTTCTTATATTAACAATCAGGGTTATCTGAACTGCAAGTTCAAAAGATTTACCAACAGGCTATCTGGCTACATAATTTCAATAACCCCAACTACTCAAGCCATTTGGGACTCCATCAAAGGGTACCTACCAAGTGTAACATGGTTCCTAACTTCCTGGGACCTTTAATAGCTATCTTATTCCTACTGATGTTTGGTCCTTGTTTGTTTAGCTTCCTTGTAAAGTTTGTGTCTTCTAGGTTGCAACAGTTCCATGTCAAAATGATGGTCATGCAAGGATTCCAATTAACTGCTGCCTTGAATTCAGACTCTTTTGATGACCCCTGCTGGGAACACGTAGACCAGGCAAACAGAGATTTCCATGCCCTCACTAGGCATGGCCATCACCCCTAATCAGCAGGAAGTAGATACAGAAGACTAACATTCTCCCTCATTGACCCTTAAGAATAAAGGGATGGAAATCTCTGCAGTGGGGAAAATGAGACAGGAATGATATGGGGTGGTCGCAGGAGAATAGAAAATTCCAGGCAGCAGTTTCACATGACTAGCAAAAGGAAACTGTTAAAATAGCTGCAGAAGCTACAGGCTGATAAGACTGTGAAAAACCAGGGTGTGGACCAAGCTGGCTGGCTAAGACCGACTGGACACAACATGGCACTGGAATTGATCTAGTTTTCACCTAGGACCTCATTATATGCTCATTAACACATTAAATCACACACCCACCAGCACCATATCAGTACGGGAACACCTATAATTGGTATAAAAATGAATATCATCACAGTTCCGAGATATCCTCACCTTTTTTCCAGGAATCTTCCTGGCTAAAGAAACCCATAAAAGTGGAAAACTCAAACTCCACAGTGCGAATATCTCTTAAGTCTGCCTGCACTACCCTTTCTTGAGTGTGTATTGATAAGACTTCGAATGACATTTTAAGAAATTTAAATTTCAACCTGAAGTCAGTAAGGATACATCAGAAGTTTTCAAAGGAAGGATGGAGTCCATTGAAAAGAACCAGTTGGTAAAAGGAGAAAAAATGGATTGAAGGAGGTGAGTCCAGAGCAGAGATACGATTTGAAGTGCAATTTCAATAGTCCAAGGTAGAGAAAATGACCGTATGAACCAGAGCGTTGACAATGGGGATGGACAGGGAGGAAAATTCTGAAGAGACTGCTAAAGTGAGATCTATAATAACCTCCACCAGACTAACCTGTTGCTTTTTCATTAATTAGGGCAGTGGTCTTATCCCTGGCTAAACATTAGAATTTCCAGGAGGAGAAGCAGGCCTAGACTGTACCTTGGACCAACTGAATCAAAATCATTGAGGGCAGGGTCCTGATTCTCAGGTGATTCTCTTTGTTTAGCTCTGGTTGAGAACAGATCATCCTAGGGAGAGTTTTCCAGGCCTTTGCTCTCTGGGCTGGGAGAAATTTGGCATTTACTTACATCAGGAAAGCTAGAAATGGAAAAGTGCACTGTTGCATGGATGAAAGCATGCAGTATTTAATATATATCTAGACAGAGCTATCTAGACTTAGAACTCTTATGTAATTTATCATCCAGGCAGAGAAACTATTAACTGCATGGAACACTGGACTATGGGTGAAAACTGAGATTGCCATGGGTGAACCAAAATAAATGGCAACCTTATATTTTGTCAGCAATTCTACTGCTCCCATTCTTTTTAGAGCCTTCCCCCAATGAGGCTTTCACCCCATTGTTCATAAGAACTTTTATCGTCCAGGTCACCAATTTCTACCTGGTTGAACATAATGGTCAATTGTCTGCCCACTTTTTATTTGGTCCAACAGTTGATCTCGTTGATTCTTTCTTCACTTAGCTATATGCCACACTCCTCTGGTTTTCCTCTCAGCTTGCTGGCTAGTTTTCCTTTATGCTGGCTCCTTATAACTCCCTGACCTTTTAATATCAAAGTGTACCTGGGTTCAGTCCCAGGCCCCATCTTCTTTGTCTCTCCCCACCCTTTTGACAATGTCATCCAGTTTCATTGATTGGAATGTTATTGTTATGCTGACAAGTTCCAAATTTATGTTTCTAGCCCTGGGCCTCTTCTGTGAATTCTAGACTCTTCTTCCAAATGCCAATTTGACATCTCACCTGGGTGATAAAAGAACCTGACTTCAGCTTTCTGGCAACTGAACTCCAGCATCCCCCTGCCCCTGCACAAGATCTGTTTTTGTCAGAGTCTTCCTCATTTTAATAAACACTAACCCCTTTCATCTAACTGCTCAGACCAGAAAACTTACTGCCTTTCCCATGTCCTCTCTTTTTCCTAATCCCCACATTTAATCTGTCAGCAAGGGCCTTCATAATACACCCAGCATTTGCCCACCTCTTATCCCACAACTGCCTTCATTCTGTGCTATGCCGCCATTGTTTAGTGCCTAAATGATTTCATCAATGGGGTCTCTGTGCTTCTGTTCTGGTTCCCCTGCTGACTCTTCTCAACTCCACAAGCAAATTAATGTTTTAAAATACATGCCAGTTGATCTCACTTTGCTGTTCAAAATCTCCAATGGCCTTCCATCCCATACAGAGAAGAGGTCAATCTTTACATCTTTACAATGACCTTCAATGCTCTGTACTCTCACCTCCCATCTCTGGCCTCATCTGCTCCCACCATCTCCTTCACTTATACTGCTTTACCCACACTTGCATCAGACTTGATCCTAAAATACACCACTCTGGGTGACTTAGACAACTTGGGCTGTGATCACTAAATTTCTCAGGAGTTCTGGAGGCTGGAAGTCTGGGATCAAGGTGGCAGTTTGATCAGGTTCTGGTAGGTGCCTTCTTCCGGGGTGTGGACAGCCAACTTCTTATACACTCCTATGGAGTAAGAGAGCTCTCTGGGGGTCCCTTTTATAAGGACATTAATCCCATTTTTGAGGGTTCCCCCCATGATCTAATCACCATCCAAAGGCCCCACCTCCTGGTACCATCACATTGGGGGTTGGGGTTTCAACATATGAATTTGGGGAGGACACATTCAGCCCATTGACTGTAGCAGATGATCATTTTCTCTAACTTGGACCCTTAACATTACTGCCACCTCTGGGCCTTCGATGTTTCTTCTGCTTTAATGCTCTACACCAGGTATCCCTCTAGTCACTCTTTTATTTCCTTTGAGTCTTTGCTCCAAAGGCAACTTCCATAAGAGGTCTTGGAGGAACACTCCTTAAAGTATCACCTTCCTTCTCCCCCAGCACAAAATGTATACTCTATCTCCTTTTATGCTATTTCCCCATAGTATTTTTCATAACTTGATGTACTTCATATTATACTAACTTATTTATTATTTGTCTTTCACCCATTTAAATATAAGTAAACATAGGAGCAAAAATTTATTTTCTGCATCCCTAGTGCTGAGAAGAGTGTCTAAAATATGATAGGCGCGCAATAACTATTTTATGAATAAGTAAATTGAATTAGAGGAGTTGGAGTGAAGGCTGAAGTCTGGTTTTCAAGAGGATGGCATCATGATGCTTTTGTAGGGGCCTGCTGTGGGAAACTAAGGGCAACAGAAGTAGATCTCCTGTGTGGATGGATCAGGGGTCATTCAATTCAGCAAACATTTATTGAGGGCTTATTTTACATTAGGAGAGTTTCAGAGCTGCTTCTGACCTGGAGAAGCTCACATGCTACTGAAAGACAGAAATATAAACCATGATGTTAAGCAGAATCGTGTGCACAAAAAGGAAGGCTAAACATGGGGAGTAGAAGCAGAAAGGGAGGAAAGATTTGTTCAGAGGAGGAAGGGAGACTTACCAGGGAAACTTCCACAGAGAAGGTGGCATGGTATTGCTTTTGTATCAGATGAAGAGAACTTCAAGAGGGAGGGTGGAGTACAGGGCATAGCATGGAAATAGAAATGAACAGGATGCGTTTGGTCAGTGGGGAAGAGTTTGGTCATGATGAGTGCATCATGAAGTAAATGGGCAGAGTTAGTGAGATACAGACAGGTAGGTGAAAGCCAGACCATTTGGGTGAGGGGAGCAGTGCCGTGTTGGAGAATTTGGCTGTCATTCAGTAGAGAGCTGATTACATTTTGGAGACCTTAAGTGATGTGATGTAACTGACTTTGTAACATAATAACTCAGTCTGAAGCAATGGAAGAGACCGGAAATTTCAAAATCAGTTAGGAGGTCATTTCTCAGATGAAAAGTTATGAACGTAAGGTGAGTAATGGACATCTGCTTGCCCATTGTCTTCATTCTTCACCTACCTAAATCCTTACCACCCTTTAGATTGAATGCTTCTTCCAGGAGGCCTTCCTGAGCTCCCCAAGATCCCTTTTTGTGCCTTTAATCTGTTCATTTGTTCATTCATTTAGTCTACAAATATTGAGTAAACGTCTCTTTTCTACAACTGTGACAAGTGTAGTAATGCAATAATAACAAAATAGATATGGATTATACTAAGGGCTAGAAGGAAAAGAACAAAGGGGGATATAAGGAAATAAATAACAGGAAAACTTAATTCAATTTAAGGTCAGGAAACGCCTCTCTAAGGAAGCCACATTTAGATTCTTTGACTGAAAAGTAGGAGCTGACCAAGTGAAGATAGGAGAGGAAGACGAAACCATGCAGAAGAGATACATGTACAAAGGCACCACAATGGTGGGAAGAGTCTGTTTCCCTTTCTAGAATATAAGTACTACATCTTTAACACTCAGCAGAGTAGCTGGGGCATAATAAGTGCTTAGAAAATATTAGTTTAGTGAATGATTCTAGCCATGAGTCAAGTCTAAATGTGATTGGCTATTTAGCAGACACCTTGGAGCCTGTCTCTCTAAATCCAATATGATTTCATTCCACTATGGCTTGTATTTAACTCAATTATTGATATGGGCAATAACAGTGATCACCCCTATTCTTGGATGCAACCTGGAAGTAAACAGAAGAAACCTGTTGTGTGTGTGTGTGTGTGTGTGCGCGCGTGTGTAACCGAATTGTAGAGTTACTTGGTTGATTATAACACTAGCTCTCATATATGATTTTTATTGCAAAATGTTTTTGGCAGGGAATCAGCTTAGGAGGGTTTCAGAGCTGAAAACAAGTCTGGAAATCAGGTTTCCTAACCCTTTGTTATAAATTGAGACCTAAAAAGGCTTACTGTCTTGTTTGTGGTTGGACATATGGTTATGCAAAAATAGTAAGGCAGGGATATTGGAGATAAGAGGAAGCTTTCAAAGCCTGAACAATAGTTCCTCATTGCTCAAAAGGCTGAGAAAGAATTCTAATGGGTAGTGGGGCAGGAAGCGGGTGGCAAGCAGGATTGTTGGTAAATGGTAAAAAAAAAAAAAAAAAAAAAAAAAGTTCTGAATTTACTCCTAAAAAGAAGGAACTAAAAACGAACTGTTTCCCCCCGCCCCCCCGATATGGCCTTTAAGACTGTGAAGTAACAGAAAACCCAAATGAATCTAGTTTACTTCAGAGAGCTGTAAAGATTTTACAGAGGAATTTTCATTAGTCTTTGCTTTTTCTCCAGGACCCAGGTGACCACCTGGTAATTACTTCACTAGCAGAGCGACTCATACAGCCAGCAGCCCACTTTGTTCTTCTATAGATCCTGCCTGTAGTGTTAGATCTAACAACTTCTTCTCTGACCCAAGATTATGAAGGATTTCTCCTGTGTTCTCTTCTAAATATTTTACATTTAGGTATATAATCCATTTTGAGCTAATTCTTTTAAATAGTTGTGTTTTTTTTTTGCAGATACATATTTGATTTTTCCAGCACCATTTGTTGAAAAGACTAATGTTCTTGCCTGAATAGCCTTTGCATTGTTGTTGAAAATCATGTTCACACATGTACACATTCCATTGATCTATTTGCCTCTTTGTGAAAATACTATTATTTTGATTAATATAGATTTATAGGGAGTCTTAAAACCATATCTTAAAAATATAGCGGAAGTTATTTAACCTTATTCTTGTTTTTAGAAGTTGTTTTGGATAATCTAGATCTTTTGCATTTCCATATAAATTTTATAATCAGTTTGGCAATTTATTTAAAATATTCTTCTGGGATTTTGATGGACATTACACTGAATCGATGGATCGCTTTGGGCACAACTGACATCTTAACAATATTGAGTCATCTAACATATGATCATGGAATTTGCTCCATTTATTTAGATCTTCTTTCACATCTTGAAGCAGTGTTTTGCAGTTTTCAGTGTATAGGTGTTTAATAGATTTAAAAATATGATCCCTAAATATTCAATGTTTTTGATGCTATTGGAATTTTAAAAAATTAATTTCTGTTCTGAGGAAGGAAAATAATAAAAGATTAAACAAGAAAAATAGAATCAAAATAAAAGATAAATCATCGACAAATATAATAAAAAATAAAATAATAACAAAAATAAAATACAAAATTAATTTCTTATTTTTTGCTAGTATATGGATATGTAATTGATCTTTGGATTATTGATTTTGTATCCTGCAGGCTTGCTAAACTCATTTAGTTCTAATACTTTTTTTTGGGCAGAATCAATTGGATTTTCTACATAGATGATCATGTCATCTGTGAATAAAGTCAGTTTAACATCTTCCTTCCCAATCTTGATGTCTTTTATTTCTTTTTGTTGCCTGAAAACTCTCTTAAGAAGTAAACCAGGGCAATCAAGGAATTCAGCTTTTTTGTTTCTCGCACCTTAATGATTACTCTCTGCTTTTGCCTGATATTCACTGCTTTGAAGACCATTATTTCACATACATAGTCTGGTTTTTGATTATATATGGCAGGAGGGTAAATCCAGTATCTTTTACTCCATCTTGACCAGAAGCAGAAGTTTTCCCAATCTGCGTTTAAGATAAAGGCAAAAGATGAAATTTTAAAAATATTCTTCAGATCTTTTGGCAAATTCATATCCACTGCCTGCAGAGCTTCTTAAGCCCATGTGTTTAATTTCTCATGGGAGCAGATCAAGCATGGAGAGATGCTCTTCCTAAGGGAGCCACAGGGGCCAAAAGATCTAAATTATTTTCAAGGTCATAGTGATAGTAACAAAGCAGTTCCTTCCATATGTGTAGCCCTTCATGGTGTATAGAATGCTTTTGCATTCATGAGCTCAGTTGAGCTTCACAGCATCATTAGACAATAATGGCTATGGGGGGTGGGTGAATATTGACAAAGAATTGGATGCTCAGAGAAATGAAATGAATTTCCTGTGAATATGCAGCTAAGGAGAGGAGCTAGGGGAGCTGCTACTCCAGTCCTGGGTTGTCTGACTCCTTATCCAACTCTTTTGTTTTTGAAGACAATTTTTTTTAAAAAAAAACCACATTTTGTTTATTCAACAGTTGCTGGACATGCAGAAAACACTCTTTTAGCTGTTTTGAAATTTCCACTTTATGCTCATTATAAACACTACTGCCATGGACATTCATATATAGGTTTTTGTGTGGACATCTGTTTTCAGTTTTCTTGGGTATATGCCTGAGTGGAATTGTTGGGTCATATGGTAACTCTGTTTAAAGTTTTGAGGAACTGCCAAACTTCAAAAGTGACTCCACAATTTTACAATCCCAGGAGCAATGTGTGATGGTTCCAATTTCTTTACATCTTCACCACTTGTACTGTGTCTGTGAGTCAGCCTAGTAGGTATGAAGTATCTTTTCATGTGTTCATTAGCCATGTTGGAGAACCGTGTTCAGATTCTGACCATCTTTTGTCTTTTTATTATTGAATTTTAAGAGTTCTTTATAATTCTAGATGTAGGTCCCTTATCAGATACAAATGCTTCTCAATTTAGGATGGATTATGTCCTGGTAAACCCGTCTTAAGTTAAAAAATCTCAAGTTGAGGCCGGGTGCGGTGGCTCAGGCCTGTAATCCCAGCACCTTGGGAGGCCAAGGCAGGCAGACCACAAGGTCAAGACCATCCTGGTCAACATGGTAAAACCCCGTTTCCACCAAAAATACAAAAATTAGCTGCGTGTGGTTGCGTGCGCCTGTAGTCCCAGCTATTCATGAGGCTGAGGCAGGAGAATCACTTGTACCTGGGAGGCGGAGGTTTCAATGAGCCAAAATTGAGTCACTGCATTGCATTCCAGCTTGGCAAAAGAGCGAGACTCCATCTCAAACAAAAAAAAAAAAAAAAAAAGAAAAAAAAAATCTCAAGTTAAACCATCATAAGTTGGAGGCCATTTGTGTGTGATTTGCAAATATTTTCTCCCATTCAGGGGCTGACTTTTCACTTTCTTGATGGTGTCCTTTGAACAGAGCATACAAGTCTTTAATTTTGATGAAGTCCAGTTTATCTGTATATTTTTCTTGTTGCTTGTGCTTTTGGTGTAATATCTAAGAAACCACTGCATAATCCAGGGCTATGAAGATTTAATCCTGTATCTTCTTCTAAAGGTTTTATAGTTTTATCTCCACTCTTCGGCTTTCAAATATTCTCTATAGACATGCCCAAAGACCTTTCTGCCAAACAGAAAAGTCAAGAATCCATGGTGTCCCTCACTTGCAAATGAAGTAATATGAACAACTTCCCACCTAAAAGTCCCTGTCTTTACTACTTTTTATCTACTTTCCAATCATGTGCTCAGAAAGGACCTTAGTTCTTAGTGTGGAACAAATAGAATTCATTAAATGTAGTAGTCTAGGAATATTTGCAGAGCTTGTGCTATGTGCTGGGCAACAAACTAGGTGCTGGGGGTACAAGTGAGACCACTCAGGTCTGCAAAGAGCTCACAGGTAATGATCAGAAACAAGGAACTACAGGGTCACCAGAACTGTGATAAAAAAGTGGCCCCTCATAATGCAGTGGGGTTGGGGTGGAGGCATTCTCCGAAGTGAATCCTAAAGGAAAAAGCACATGCAAAGGCCTGAAGCTGATAAGTACATGGTAGGTATTGAGAACTGCAAAGAGCTTATTATGACAGGGTGATCAGGAGCAAGAAGAGTTCAAGAGACACAGATGTTCTAGAGAGAAGTTAGCCAGAAAAGTAAAGCAGCTACCATGATCATTGTGTTGTGCTAGATGTTGTGGATACACAGTGAACACCTGGCCTTTGATACAGAGTGAACACCTGGCCTTTTGGTGCTAGCACCAGTTAGCACAATTTCATTTCATGCAAGTATAAGACTAAGTGGTTAACCTTGGCCTTTGAGTATTTTTAATTGACAAATAATAATTGTAGGCCAGGAGTGGTGGCTCACACCTGTAATCCTAGCACTTTGGGAGGCTGAGGCAGGTGAATCATGAGGTCAGGAGTTTGAGATCAGCATGGCCAACATTGTGAAACCCCATCTCCACTAAAAATACAAAAAATTAGCTGGGCATAGTGGTGGGCACCTGTAATCCCAGCTGCTCAGGAGGCTGAGGCAGGAGAATCGCTTGAACCCGGGAGGTGGAGGTTGCAGTGAGCTGAGATCACACCACTGCACTCCAGCCTAGGCAAGAGAGCAAGATTCTGTCTCAAAAAAAAAAAAAAAAGACAAATAATAATTGTATATATTTATGGGACACAATGTGATGTTTCATTACATGTGTACACTGTGGTGTAATCTAATCAGGCTAATTAATAGATCCATCACCTCAAATATTTATCATCTCTTTGTGGCGAGAACATTAAAAAACCCTCTCTCTTGGCTGGGCACTGTGGCTCACACCTGTAATCGTAGCACTTTGGGAGGGTGAGTTGGGAGGATTGCTTGAAGCCAGGAATTCAAGACCAGCCTGGGCAACATAGTAAGATCTGCCTCTACAAAAAATAAAAAAAATATTGTGAAGACAATTTTTTAGAGAAGTTTTAGGTTCATAGCAAAATTGAGAGGAAGGTGCAAAGATTTCCCATATAGTCCCTGTACCAACACATGCATAGCCTCCCCCATTATCAACATCTCTCATTATAGTGGTATATTTCTTACAATTAATCTATATGAGGAAAGCTACAAAATCCACATTTCATTAGATTTATACCTAAGTATTTCAATTTTAGGAGTGCTAATGAAAGTGGTATTGTGTTTTTAATTTCAAATTCCACTTGTTCATTGCTGGTCTATAGGAAAGCAATTGGCTTTTGCATATCAACCTTGTATCCTGCAAACTTGTTATAATTTTTTATTAGTTCCAGTTTATTTTGCCAGTTCTTTCAGGTTTTTTATATAGACAATTATGTTATCTGCCAACAAAACCAGTTTTATTTCTTCCATCCAATCTGCCTTTTATTTCCTTTTCTTGTCTTATTGCATTAGCTAGGGCTCCCATTATGATGTTAAAAGGAGTGGTGAGAGGGGACATTCTTGCCTTGTTTCTGATCTTAGTGGAAAAACTTCTACATTCTCACTATTAAGTATGATATTAGCTATAGTTTATTTTAATAGATATTATTTATCAATTTGAGGAGGTTCTTATCTATTCCTAGCTTACTGAGAGTTTTTGTCATGAATGGGTACTGGGTTTTATCAAATGCTTTTTTTGCATCTATTGATTTGGTCATGTAATTTTCTATTGGGCCTGTTGATGTGATGATTACATTAATTATTATTTTTTTTTGAGACACGGTCTCACTTTGTTACCCAATGTGGAATGCAGTGGCTCAATCATAAATCACTGCAGCCTTGACCTCCTGTGCTCAAGTGACCTTCCTGCCTCCGTGCCCTGAGTAGCTAGGACTACAGGCACATACCACCACACCTAGCTAATTAAAAAGATTTTTTGTAGAGACTGGGTCTCACTTTGTTGTGCAGGTTGATCTGGCCTCAGGTGATCCTCCTGCCTCAGCTTCCCAATGTGTTGGGATTACAGGCATGAGTCACCATGCCTGGCCAATATTAATTGAATTTTGAATGTTGAATCAGCCTTGCATTCCTGGGGAAGAAAAGTCTCATTTGGTTACAGTGTATAATTATTTTTATACATTGTTGTATTCCATTTGCTAATATTTTGTTGAGGACTTATGCATCTATGTTCATGAAAGATATTGGTCTGTAGTTTTCTTGTAATAGGTTGTTTTCCTGCAGTGTTCCCCAGTCTGGATTTCACTGATTATACCTCTGTGGTACAGTTTAACATGGTCTTCTGTCTTCTGTAGTTCCTAAAAATTAGTTTGGTATTTCACTCTTTTTTGAAAAAATAAAAACTTATTATGGAGAATTTCAAACATACTAAAGTAGCTAAAATTGTATAATAAATTCCCACATATTCATCATGTGGCTTTAATAGTTATCAACTCCTGGGCACTCTTTCTCCATCTATACCCCCGTCTACTTACTGCCACTTCATACTAATAAATCTCAGCTGTAATATACTTACACAGGTAAATATTTCAATATGCACACTAAAAGATAAGGGGTATTTAAAAATACATACTCATAATGCCATTTTATGTCTAATATTAGCAATGATTCTTTAATATCACCAAGGATCTAGGACATCTAAAAATTTATAGTGGTCTCAGAATGTCATGCTTTTTTAAACAGTTAATTTGAATCAGGATCCAGTAAGTTCCCCACATCATAATTTTAATATATATGTTTCTTCTCCATCTTGTTTTCTTCATTTTGTAATTTATTTGTTGAAAAAAAAATAACAAAAATAACAGGTTGTTTCCCTGTAGTGTTTCCCATTCTGGGTTTTGCTGATTGTAACTCTTTGGTACAGTTTAACATGTTCTGTTTTCTGTAGTTCCTGAAAATTAGTAGTTGTAACTAGAGGTTTGATCAGATTCAGGTTTAATTTTTTCATTTTAGCAAGACAACTTTATAGGTGGCATTGTGTTCCTCCTCAGTAGGCACATAATCTCTACTTGTCTTTTGTGATGTTAGCAGCCATTGATGCTTAAAGCCTTAATTCATTGTGGGCTGCAAAATGGTAATATTCTAATTCTGTCACTTGTCTGGAATTTTTTTCTTTATATTCTCATATATTCTACAAAGTGACTTTAAACATATTAGCTTATCTGCTTGTAAATAACCCTTAAGGTAGGACAGATGTGTATTAGGCTGCTACAAAATGGCCCTCCAGAGAATCATGTTTCTCTGTGACCATGTTCCTTTTTGCAGTTTGATTTTGCCTTCCTCCCAACAAACCGTTGGGGTGGATTCTCTTTTCCTTGCCCTTGATTCTGGTCTGGCCATGCAACTTGTTTTGACCAATAGAATATGGAAGAATTGATACTGTGTGAGGCTATGCTACAAGAGACTGTATATTTTCTGGTTTCCCCCTCTTGGAACATCATTGTCATGTAAAAAGGCCCAGTCTCACTCCTTAAGTATGAAAGACACTATACAAATATAGATGCTCAGAATCTTAGCTGTGTCCCTAGATCTCAAATGACCCACCTGTTAAATGCTGCTCCATGAATGGGCCCAGGCAAAATCACCAGAACTGCCCAACCAACACAGAACTGTAAGACAAACTCCTGATGTTTCAAGTTACTAAGATTTGGGGTGATTTGCTGTGCAGTAAAGGCTAATGAAATGGAAGGAGGTTATCTACATTTTACGGATGAGAAAAATAAGGCCCAGATAGGGGATACATCCAACCTACAGGGCTGTAGGACAAGATAAGAGTTTAGGAATTTTAACTCCCAATTCAGTGTTCTTTTTTATATTTATATTTTCCTTTCTCTTTCCCAAATTTACTGGCCATCTTAATCTAAACTGTTATCTCACAGCAACCTCTGAGGCTTCCCAGCACATCAAGAAACCCTATGAACAGAGCTGCATTTAATAACTAGCTGTTAGCTGGGGCTCTAAAAACTTTGTTAAGGAAAATAGAAACTGAACATCTTTAGTAAAGTTTCAGCCTGGGCTCTACTTTTAATTCCTATCATCATTCAATCTTTGGAAACAAAAACTTGAAAATTACCAAATTGGGGGTGAATATGAAGAAAGGCTTGCAATGCGCATAGCGTTAAGGGCTTAAAAAAAATACCCAAGCATAACAACAACTCTCTGTGTAAGTCAAGTAAGTGTTGACTGATTCTATCAATTTGTAAGTCCAAACAACTTCCAGATGGTTCAAATAATAATAAAAGTATCTTATATTTGATTAGTGCCTTTCAGTTTACAAAGCAGTTTCACATCTGTCTTCATTCCAACCTCACAATGGAGCCTGTCAGGAAGGTAGGCTAGAGGTCATCACTTCCGTTTTTCTAGATGAGGAAACTGAGTCCTATAAGAAAAAGTGACTTGCACAAAGTCAATGACTAAGCAACTAGAAGAGGCAAGATTAAACCAAATCTTCTGATTTCATGGTCAACAATTTTTCCACTACCTTGCCTTTATTCTTGCCTATAAAGTTTCCTGAGAAAATCCTCCATCCATTTCCATTTTAATAACATGAAAGACGTAAGCAAAAATGATAAGAACACAAAATGGAGGAGCTCACAGTCTGGCAGAGCAATAGATATGGAGACACATCCTTAGGACAACAACAACAACAACAACAATAATAGTAATAGTTAACATTAATTGAGTGCTATATGTCTAATCCTGTTCTGAAAGTCTTACATATCTGACTGAATTATCAAGACAATTGTATAAGGCCTGTACTGCTAGTATCCTCATTTTATAGATGAGACAACTGAAGCATAAACATATTTTAAGTAAGGAACTTCTTAAACACAACTTGTATGTGATAGAGCTGAGATAGTAACTTTCATAGTAAAAGCTTATAGAAGGTAAACAGGAACACAAAGAAAAGGATTCCTAGTTTCTCAGGAAAAGTCTGGAAAGGCTTCATTGAAGATCGTTTCCATGGATTAGGACATGAAGGATCTTGGGTTTGTCAGGAGCCATGGGCAGTGTGATGGGTAGGTGGCATGTTAGAGAATGGCACGGTCGTGGAATCAGGAACAGATCAATATGCTGAAACTTGCTAGCAAAGTGTTACTACACAGAGAGATACATAAACAGACAACCACAAGGACAATTGCAACTCATATGCTTGTACAATAATGGGTGGTTTGGGTATTTATCAATCTTTTTCACCTCAGCACAGCAGAACTCTCAGACCAGGAAAGCAAGGCTAATGTGTTTCTCTGGTTCAGTTTCGGCTAGGTTCATTAGCTTGCTTCTGTATCCTTGGGCCAACTTTCATTTGGGATGTTTACTCTACAGTTTCACACTAGTCCACGCTTGGCAGACCACTTCTCAGTATCGGTGCTAATTATCATTATTATCAAAAATTTTAATTAGTATAATTACCACCAACATACATTTTGATTAATGCTAATTAACAGTAACTTCTAAGTTTCATTATTATAACTGAGATTTAATAATTTAATTAATATACCAATTAATAACATATTTATATGGGACTTAATTTGCAAAGTGGTTTCAAATATAAAATCCCACTTGATCCACCCCGAAACTCCAGATAGTTGGCAGGGTGTGGGTTATTAACCCCATTTTATAGACGAGGAGGCTTAGGTAAGAGAAATACCAACACCCATTCAGTTTCCTGCCTCCTGGTCTAGTTCTATTTCTTCCTCAATCTCTCCATCTACAATTACTTCGAGTTTCACCCCAAGGTGAAGACTTTCTGCTGCCGTGGCATATCTCATTCATTGTCCTACCTACAGGAAGATAGCAAGAGATTTAAAAGGAGTGCAGGCTACAGATCCAACTTGGGTATCAATTCTGCTATGCTATATGTGAGCTGGGTGACTTTGAGAAAAATCACTTAATCTCGCTGAGCCACAGTTGTCCCTTCTGTAAAAAGATGATCGTGTTGTCTACCATATGTAGAGGTAATATATTTAAAGCAGTAGGCAATAAATGGCAGCCATTATTACTGTCTCTTTTGGGTCCTAACTGCTGGTGCCCATGAGGAGCATCTCTCCTATTACTAACTGCCTTCGATTTAATGCTCACAAATGCAATAGGAGAGCCTTCGTGATATTAAGTGAGAGAACAGACCATCTTCTGGGCTCACAGCCACTTTGGAGCCTGACTCCCAATTTTCTCAAACACCTACCCACTTTGTGGCAATTTTTTTGTATCTCACAGACTGTAGGTCTCTGTCTCAGGCATTCCTGTCTGGGAAAAAAAGCTAAGACCACGCAGATCCTTATAACTGAGTGGGCTTTGGTGTGTAATTGGCCCTATAAAAGGAAACAAAACCACTATGTATTGATATCGATGTGAATGATTCAAGCATTTTGCATATCTTGTTTAATTCTCAAAAAAAATGCAAAGAAAAAAATTATTGTTTGTTCCATTTTCATATGGAGAAACAGGCTGAGAGTAAGCAATTTCCCCCCTACCACAAAAAATCCCATGAGTGACAGCACTGAAGTTTGAACATAGGCTTTTCTGGCTCAAAAAGCTAGTGCTCTTCTTTATATACCACCTGATAAAACTTTCTCTCCAACCATCTTTCTGCAGGTCCTGGGCTTTCTCTGCTAGAAGAGGCTGAATCCCTGGAGTACCTAGAGTAGACAGCTGGTGAGTGACCTCTTATCTCCCCGCTCTAGCCTGTCCTATGTAACATGGTCCCAGCCACCTCTCCTGTGGACTTTTCCTTCTTCTGAGCTTTTCCAGATGCTGGGCTGAGCACAGATTCTGGTTTGATGGCATCTAGTCTGTAGGAAAACATAGTTTGGTTTTGACCAGCACCTGATAGACTCTTCTGCTCTTTTGGACTAGTCTTCTAGACACTAATGGCAGTGGAATTTGACCTTCTGGTCTTCCTTTTATGTTTGCTAAAATAAATGAAGCCAGTAATCTCAACAGATAACCTAGTATTCCCACCACATGGCTCAGGACTGCCCCCATTCGAGGTCTGTGATCCTGAGCATCTGTCACCAACAAATATACCACTACTAATCATTAAGGTGACGGTTTACTGCAATCCTGCTGAATACTAAGCCAGGTGCTGGTTGTTTCACATAACTTATCTCCAATCCCTTCATCATTCTGCAAGATAGTAATTAGTATTGCAATTTAACATTTAAATGGAGGCCCAGGGAAGTTAAGTAACTTCTCAAGGTAACACAGCACAACACATCATTAGCTTCCTTTCATACCTTTTCTTTATTTCTTCCTGATTCTTTTCTCCAAATGTATCTCTAAGGAGCTCTCCTTAGCCCTGTCCTCCTCTCTCGATGATTTCCCCCGTATTATACTTTCTTCTGGTTTCTGCTCTTATATCTATGTGGGTGACTTCTAAAATGGCAGTTCCAACAGTGGCCCCTCTACGTTGTCCAAGAAAGGCCTTTAGAAGTCCCATTAATATCTTAACATATCCTTACCTATCACTTGTCTTTACCCTCAAACCTGCTCTTTCTCTGTCTTTGGGAACACGTCCACTCTCTTGGGCACTCAGGTTCATAGTCTTGGTATTCTTATGGGCAGATTCTCCTTTTCACTCACCTAATCTGACACTCAGTCACTAAGTCTGGCCCTTCTCCTCCATTCTCTTGATGGTGAGTCCTATTCAGGATCTCATTATCTCCCACCTGGCTGATTGCAATAGCTTTCTTCAAATCTCTCTGCTGTCATTCTCCTTTTCCTCCTCCCTCTTAGACCCTGTGGCAAGATTTTGTCTTGGAAACACCTCCTTGCCTCAGGAGCCACTGGTAGACCAGCAGCCTCCATGATCCAGCCCAAGCTACTTTCCCAACCTAGTTCCCCATGATTCCCCTGCATGTCCCATTTGTACCAGCAAACCAAGCAACTCACTTTCCCGGAGTATGTACTCAATTCTATTCCCTGAGCGCGCACACACACACACACACACACACACACACACAGAGTGCAGTTTTGCTTATGATGTCGTGGAATGTTCACAAAGGAGGTGACATAGGAGCCAAATCCTTGAGAAAGGAGCAGTTAGCCAGCTGTCAAAGAAGGGGCAGGGTATTAAAAGCAGAGAAAAGCACTTGTCAAGACAATGGTGAAGTAAAAAGAGCATGGTTCATTCAGGAAACTACCAGGATTTCAGAATGCCATGTGGCAGAGCAAAGTTTGGGAGTCAAATAGACCTGGGTTTGGGTCTTAACTCTGTCACCTTTGTGGTCAGCTGTGTGATCCTGAACAAGTTTCTTAACTTTCTGAATCTCAGTATAATAAAGGTAAAAATATCTCATAGGAAGTTTCTGAGAACTTGTGGAAAACTTTTATGTAAGAGGTATGTAGAGGGTCCTCCCTAAAATTTGGCTATGTTAGTATCATGGTTGTGATGATAGAGGAGGATGGATCCTGGTGGTAAGATGGGTGAAAGTGGCAATGTCATATTAGAAGGATATGCAGAAGCTAAATTACAGAGAGTACCAGTAAATAATTGGGACTCTATTATCTAGCAGATAGCAGCCACAGAGATTTTATAAGCATGGCTGACATGGTTATATCAGTATTTTAAGATAATCATCCTGAAAACAGTATGGAGGTGAAGGACTAGTCAAGAGGCTGTTTAAACTCTCCTGGGGCAGAGATACGAAGGCCTGGGCTAAGGCTATGACATATTGATGGAGAAGAAGACACAGGCTGGAGACATTCCAAGGAAGTCCATCACCCGGCCTACTGCCTGATTGCATGAGTGGTTTAGAAAGACGATGCCACAGTTCCTAGTTTGGGCAAATTTGTAGCTGATGGGCTATAAACAAAACGTTGGCTGACAGAGACTTTTCATGACTCTTGCAGTTATTTCCTAAGGATGGAGATTATTCCACAGAGCCTTAATTTCTTTAAAAAGTGCTATCTGAGACATTGCAGTAGGGTAGAAATTGGCCAAATGAAAGAAATCTTTATTTTCTTTGTTAATCAGTACTTCACAGCATGAGAAAGTTCAGCATAAACCAATTATAATTCAGTATCACTGAACTGGGTGAAATGAAAAAATAAGCAGAGACCAGGTGGTGTCAGCACAAAATGAATTTAGAAGAACAATGTTTATGTCTGTTTTAAAAAACCAAGAAGAGCCTAACACTGGAATCCAGGATAAATTAACTTGTTCCTGTTTCCTCAGTTAAATTCTGTCAATCTGAGTTCTAAAAAAAATATCCTGAAGTATTTGTCTGTCTGCCTTATTGGCTCTTCCAAACATATTATTTCAAAGGACAGATTTTATTTAAATATAGAAAGTCTCAAGATCATGGCATGCTAGAATTATGTGAGAGAAAATAATAATAGCTCACCTTTGTTTTGCATGGAGGTTTTCTTAAAGCACTTTTACTTGTCTTAATCTCATTATCAGAAAAGTAGACAAGGCAGAAATTATTTTTCGAACTTTGCACACGGTAAAACTGATGCACACACTTTGGGAGGCTGAGGCAGGTGGATCACCTAATGTCAGGAGTTCGAGACCAGCCTGGACAAAATGGTGAAACCCCCTTTCTACTAAAAATACAAAAATTAGCTGGGTATGGTGGCATGCTCGGGAGGCTGAGACAGGAGAATAGTTTGAACCCGGGAGGTGGAGGTTGCAGTGTACCGAGATCGCACCACTGCACTCCAGCCTGGGTGACAGAGTGAGACTCCATCTCAAAAACAAAACAAAACAAAAAACCAAAAACACTGATGCACAGAGATTAGGGGTCTTGTCCAAGGCCACCGGCTTATCAGTGGCAAGGGTAGATCCCAGGACTTCCAGGTTATAGCCACTATTGCTTTGCTTATCATGGAGGCTAAGGCCTAAGGCAGCAGTCACAGGAAGTAGAGAATAGTTAAGTATGGGAATTAAGCACAAGGCTTTGGAATCAGTGTCTAGGATTTACATCTGCATCTACCACTTACTTACTGTGGGACCTTGAGCAAATTAATTGGGTTTTCTAAGTCTCAGTTTCCATATCTGTGAACTGGAGATAAGCACTCTACCTCTCATGCTTGTTGAGAAAATCAAATGAGGCAATGATAGAACTAACACGCTTTCTCAGTTCAGGGTCTGGGGCATTTGTAATCTTCCACAAATGGAGACTACTGTTATTAATTAAGTGAATACCTTCTGGAGTGGCTTTTGACTCACAAAGAATTTTGGAGACTGACCCTCTATATGCACGGATGGAGTGAGCCCCCCAGTAGCTTGTGTTCCTACTCATAGCTGATGCATTGATGGGTAAACACATGACCCACACTGAGCTAATCAGAGGTTTTCCCTTGGATTTCAAGCCCAAAAGAGAGAATAGGTCTCTCTGTAGCTGTGAAGCATGAGGCTCCAGAACTGAGGGCAACCAAGCTCCCACCACATGGAGCAAGAAAGAGTCCACGGGCAGAGAGTTAGACAAGAAGGGCAGAGGGTCTTAGCAGGCCTCGTTCCTGAGGGCCAGGTGGATTCCTGCCTTTCCTCCGCCTGAGTGCTCAACATTTCCTTCATTATGTTGGTCAATTCTGACATATCTACTATAAGCTCTCCCTTTGACCTAATCCAGTTGAAGGTGAGCTCTTGTTATTTACAGGTAAGAGTCTGGATTAATGCAATTATTGTTTGCCAGTCTTGATTATTTACTTCTGGTGGGACTAGAAAGTCCTTGGAAATAGAGGCACGAGATGATTCCAGAAACCAGGCAGAAAGAATGGAGTTTGGATGCTGGCACACTGCTTACTAGATGTGTGACCTCAGACAGATTCCTTCACCTTCTGGTACCATAGTTTCTTCCTTTGTAGAATGGAGTTCTACCTGAAAATATCTGGCACCTAGATATTTTCAACAAATATTAGCCCCTTTTCCCTCTCCTTTTCACTTCTCTTCCCTTCCGTGACAACGCAGTCATCTGCTGTGTTAATAGTCACATCAGAACAAATCTTCCACTCTGACCTACATGAGAGTTTGTCATCAGAATAATGTTCCTCAGTAGTAGTATTTTTTATTACCAATTCCACTCCCTTTAACATTCCCACTTTGTCTTGGTCTTTCCTTTACCCCCTAGTTCCCAAAACACATACAAGTGCTTGCAGTTTCCCAAACATGTCATGTTCTCTCTCATCTCTGGATCTTTGCATGTTTAATTTCTTCTCTGTGCACTAGTCAATTCTTCATCCATCAAATTCTTTTGCATCCCTCAACTGTCCGCTCAAATATTCTTCTTCTAGAAAGTGTTCTCTGACCACCTTCCACCGTCAGGCTAGGTAAGCTGCCCTTTCTCTCTTCTTCCATTGCACAGTGTTTTACCCTATCATGCCACTGAACCATACTCTATGATTAGTTACCTACTTTACTTCTGTCTTTCTCTCCTATTTTTCCCCAGCTTATCTCCCACAGTTGTCTAGTTATTACTTCTTCAGGAAACTTTCTTTGACTTCCATGACAATACCAGCACCCCTCTCCACCACCCATTTTACCCACTAATGGTTAAAACTCCTTACTGTGTGAGGGTCTTTCATGAAGGTCTGTCTCTGGTTTTCGCTCACCCCTTTGGCATCATCACCTTGCACATAGTTTGTCCTTGAACATATTCATTGGCTGACTAACCTATAGAACAAAGGAATCTCTGAATTCTCTAGAACAAGCATAGGGCCTGTGACACAGAAGGTACTTGCCACTGCCCCATGCTCCCTGCCAAAATGTGGGCAAAACAAAAAACAATAGGCTTTTGTGGAACACAAGACAAAATAGTGGCAAAAATGAAGGTAATTCTTTTTTTTTTTTGATGGATTCTCGCTCTGTTGTCAGGCTGGAGTGCAGTGGCGTGATCTTGGCTCACTGCAACCTCTGCCTCCCAAATTATGGTAATTCTAACTGACCATTGGATTGACAATTTTGAGGTGATGGGGAAAGAATGGAGGTTTGAGGATCAGAGATACTGGGTAGGAATTCTGGTTTGGCCACTTACTCTTGGTATGATAGGAAAGCAGTGTAACTTTTCTGATCTGAAATTCAGTTTTGTCTGTGTACAATGGTAAAGAGAAACAGTAGTGAGGTTATGACATACTATATGTAACATGTTGCCTGTAGAACAAGCATTCAACTATGGCTGCTGTAACCTGGATAGTTTTTACCCATACATGGCCAATTGGGCCTTGACATCTGGATGATCTTCTTCATTTTTCACTCTGTTTGGAACTGTTGTAGCCTCCTAATAAGCAGGCAAGTTTTCCACCAACTCCAACCATGGATTTGTCATGAAAGACTGTTTACTGAACTGGAACCACTTTGGCTATATGCACCAATGATCAACATGTCTCTGTGGAAAGAAGCTGAGACTTAAATTCTTTATACTCTAAGTGTTCAGAATGAAAAGAGATCCAAATGATTAAAGGCTCCAGAAACCCAGAGACTGTAAAAGTGAGCTGTAAAAGAAAGAAATGGTTCATCATGGATTTTACTACTCCAGGTTCCATGGAGGATGTAGTTGGTCCAGGCCACCAAAAGTATGAGGGATTTTATCACTGGTCAAGCTGCACATTGTCTCTCTCTGGACAGAGCCAGGTTCTTAGGATTCAGAAGGAGTGCCGAGGCTTCTCTCCCACAGATTAGGCTATGGGAGATTAGGAGGGCCACTAAGCATTGATAGATGGAGACAGCATACATTGTATAGCTGTGCATTTGCCTGTGCTGTTTTTTTCTGCCCAGAACACTGTTCCCAACTTCTCCCCACATACAAAGCTCTTGCACATTTTATGGAAGGCAGCAGACCAATAGTCAATAAAGAGCATGGGCTTAGGAATCAAACTGTCTTGGGTTTGAATACTGACCTTGCCGTCTCCTAGCTGTGTGGAAAGTGACTCATCTCTCTACACCTATTTCTCTGTCTTATAAACAAAAAAAACCAATGGGTAGTGGTATTCTACCTATCTGAGAAGGTGTTGTGAAGATTAAATGAGACAATGCATATAAAGTGTTTAGCACATTGTAATGCTAATAAATGATAGCTACTTTTACTCATTTTTGATTCTCAGCTCAGCTCTCTCTCTTCTTCGTAACTGGTGGCCTCAAACACTCCTCTTTAATGTTCTCACTGCTTTTTGTCCAACCCTCCATCATAGCACTTTCCACATTCTATTGTAACAGCCAGATTTTACAATTCAAGCCTTATTCATCGGAAGCTTAGGATATGTTTTCATATCAACCACCTCAATCTATGACTTCAGCTAATCTTCTCCACCCCCTCTCCTCTTCCTATGAATTATTTCCCAATTTATAAAATGAGGCTATTGAGCAACTCTTTATGGTTTCTTGCAACTTCAAGCTTTCTAAAAACTTGAACCAAATTATGAAAGGACACCAATGACCCCCCCCTTCCCAAATCACAATAGCTTTCCTTCTGGAACATTTATTATTTATACACCAGTAAGCCTAGATCAGCCATTTTTCAAAAGAGTGGCACAAAGTGAATTCTCCATCGGGGAAACAAACGACCAATTGAAAGAGATTTCACGCCTCAATGCTCTCATTCTGCTCATGCCTGGACATCATGGCTGCTACCTTTCTGTACATTATCAGGGGAACTGGGGTTTGTCACTTGCACCAGACTCTGGCCTCTCCCAGAGAACCTCCAGAGAAGGCCTCAGTGGTTACCGTAGAAACGTCTTCCTTCCTGGATGCAGACCCACGAAGGCTCAGGCAGCCACGACCCAAGAGGGGCCTTGTTTAAACAGGAAAGAGCAGACAGTTTAATGGGTAGCTTTGCAGCTCAGATTCCTACAGAGTTTACAGTAGTTGGAGTAATAAATTCATAATGAATGTTTCTTTATTTTACAGCTAACTTTTTATGTTTGTTTTCTTCTTCTTTTTCTTTCTTTTGTTGTTTTTTCTGAACATTATCCAACTGATGGTAGGCAGTGATGGTTTTTATTTTTTTCATTTTTAATTGCTAGAAAAAATATAGAGAAAGATGGTGCTTTATGGACATTTATCTCGTTAATTCTTCATGATATTTCTATGACATTTGTAATACTTGATAAAATTGAGAAAATTAAGAGTCAAATAGCTTAATTTACCAACCCAGGGACATATGGCTATTTGTACAAAGTGGAACTTTCAAACGGATAACCACAAAAATCCATTTTGGCTTCATTAATAAGTTAGGAATTAAAAGTGGAATTTTCCATAAGTAAAGACCATTTGTAATTTGATCCACAAAAAGTGTAACATCTAGCTTTCAGGTACATTAATTAGTTACTATTTCAAGGAAATAGTCAAAGAAGCCAATATTACATTTTCGTTTGGATAATTTTGTCCTCGGTTGCCTTTGGAAACTTGAGACCTCACAATTTCTCAGGAAGTATACAGTGCATGGTTGAAACCAAGGTAAGATCTAGAATAGTCGCTGACCACCTGTCATGTATCAGATACTATACCCATGCTATCTTCTTTAACTACTAATAACCCTATGGAGTAGATACTACTATATCCATTTTACTGATACTGTTTATAGAGCTTTGGAAAGGTAAAAGATAAGTTATTCAATGTCAGGGTTAATTTTTTTTTCTATTTTCAATCTCAGTGCTTTGCTGGCACATCATATTTTGTCTTCCCAAAGGAAATTCTTATGAGAAAAATGAAGAGCTATTGTCTCAAGATAGATAGGATTTCTTTAAATGTAGGAAGCCTTAGCTTCTTACAGCTCAGGCCCAGTTCCTTAGTAGATGACTTGCCTTTGAGATTTAAAGGCAGGTATACTGACTGCCTTTAAATGCCTCTGGTTTACTGCAGTATCCAGTGGGCACTGTGGATGGGGACTGAACTCACTCTCACATTCATGGAGTAGGAAAATAGCAGTTATTAGCCTGGAAAGGTCCCAGGAAAGAGCAGGCAGCTGCGGGGAGTTATGAACTGTGAGAACTGCCTGGAGCCAGGAGGGCAGGTCATTTTAAAAGCCAATGGAGAGTTTTCTCAGGCCATGGAGAATTTTAATTGGTGGAGACGCTCTTATACTCAGGACAGTTAACTGTCCCCTACTGTGCTCAGTAAACCAAGAACAAGAAAGTTACTGTGCGTGTGCGTGTGTGCATGTGCATGACTGTGTGTGTGTGTGTGTGTGTGTGTGTGTGTGTGTATATGTGTGTGTAGAAGAGAAGAGTAGAGATTTGGGGGCAGGTTTTATTGAAAATGACCTGTGGATTTATTCCACATGTCCAGAACCCATACTAAATGTGAATCAGCATTTGCCGAATAAATGATGAGTAAATGGGTGAATTATAGTAAATAAAGATAGGAAGGGAAGTGGCAGATCACCAGGTTTAGGAGCACCATAAACCTTCCTCTCTGCGCTCAGTTGCCCTGAAGCAAGGCGTATTGGAAACTCTCCAAGCTGCCCATTCTGTCCCAAGACTTTGTGCCTTCACACAATCCTGATCTTTCCAGGATGTCCATCAATCCTCCACCCCAGACCTTATTCACATGGTAGATGCCTTCCTTTTTCTTCTAGAATCTTTCTCTTCTAGGAGGTCTCCTTTTCCTTCCCCATTTTCCTACTTTGTTGTACATACCTCCCTGAGAGCAAAGCAAGATCGTGTTGTCTATTTGATATTTGTGTACCTTAATTTGCACTATAATATGGACTCCTGAAAGGGAGAGATGAGAGCTTTTATGTCTTTAACACTTAGTATATTTTCTTTCACACAGGAAGTGCTCAATGAGTATTTGTAAATGAATGAAAGAATCAATGAATGAATACACTAGGCAAATCCTCTTACTTCAATCAGTAGCCTAATCTGAAAATAGAAAAGGTAGTGTGCTTGCACAGAGAATATTGACATGGGGTTCAGGGGACGGGGTTGAAATCTCACATTGCCCAACAACTTACTGGCTGATTTTGGGAAAGTAACTTACCATCTCTGAGCCTCACATTACCTGTGGGTAATATGAAAGAGTTGGATTACATGATGGTTAGTGCCCTCCAACCACCAGCATTCTAGAACTTACAGTTTTAGCAAGAGTCTAGGTAGATTAAAAGCCATCTCCATGTCCTAGTTGTTACTATGAAGGCCACACCACTGAACTTGTGTTTTGCAGTGCATTGGTCCCACAAAATAGTTTTAGGTCTTCTGCAAAAGGGAACTATAGTCAATACCTGGAAATGGTGGAGAGAACAAAATTAAGGATGTGCTCTGCTGCAGGTGTTCTTGGTTCACTTAATATGCAGATGGACATTGGGTCACTTTAAAATGGACATATTATATTTGGTATTGCACGAGTGAATACTCTGTGGAATGAATAATATGTAGAAGTTTTGGAAAAGCCCTGTGCTAATGTGTAAGAAGATCTCACCACTGCCAAGATTCTAGAAACTCCAGATTTTGACTCAGACTGTTAGAATAAGGAAGCTATTAGTAGTGAACAAAGTTATGGTTTTTGTGTGGTATCAGAGTGGGCAGGAAGGCAGAGTTAGGGCCCTGGGATGGCTGGACTGTGTATCTGACTGATTCATTCTTCTCCCTAATGCTTGAATTAACACGGGGATCTAGATTTGATATAGACCCTAGAAAACCTTCACTTGCAGGTAGAGTGAAAGAACCATGGAATATGGTGACTAAGCAGAAAAGGACTAATCATTATTGAACATCCACTGAATACTACATCTCATTTAATTCTCACAACAAATTCAAGAGATAGATGTTACTGTGCCATTTTACAACTGAGGTGATTGAAGCAAAAATAAGTTCAAAAATATGCCCAAGGTCATATACACGATAGATGGCAGACCTACAATTTGAACTTTGGTCTTTTGGGTTCCAAGGCCTGAACTCTTCCATTACAGCATGACTACGTGGCTATCATAGAAATTTTAAAACACTTTTTAAAAACTATGCTTGTTTTGGCCGTGATTTTGTTGACCATTGCTCATTTATCCTCCTCTGTTGCCTATGAGCCTCATACTTCTCTTATGTTAAATGAGAATAGTAATTTTTCTATTTCATGGAAGTTGTAGTGAGTATAGAATGAACACATTTTCTTCCTTCCTCATATTTTCCTTCCTCATTCAATTCTTTAAACTGAGGCACACTAAAAAAGAAGTTGAGCATGTCATTTGTTTTTATGCAATAGGGTCAATCCTAAGCAAGTTTTTATTTAATGTAACTTACATAATTTCCCATGAATATTTGGAAAATATGCTCACATTGCTTGTTTTAATAAAGTGCATAAGTACATAAGTCAAGTAGATGGTCATCAAATGTAAAAATCACTCTCCTCTCTCTGAGTGGGTTACAGGCACAAGTAACAAACTTTGTCTTTTTATTTATGTTATAAATAAAATTTATGAGGGAAAAAAAGAGCTCAGAGAGACTAATACTATGTACATTCATTTTTTAGTTGTCCTTCTCAGTGAAGCTTGTGAATGAGAGAAACTCTTGTCTGTCATCCTCAGGATGCAATAAACCTTGTGATTAGTTCAGGTGAAATAACTCTTGTATTTCCTAAGTGAAACTCAGTAATCCAATTGACTTAACACTTTTTTGTTTTGCTTTTTGTGGGGCAAACTTGGTGGCTGGGTTTCACCTGACTTTGGAGTTACGCTATTGTTGGGGTTTTAGAGCATTGCCTTTTAGTGGATGTTAAGAAGCTGACCAAAAGAGAGTGGAAGTAGAAATCCTTCAGGTGTAGTTGGGACAGTAATGTGGGTTGTTATTAGTGTCTACCATTATTGAGGGTAGAAGATGAGGTAGATTGACTATCATGGCCTGACTAGAATCTCATTTCAAACCTCTGCTCAATCTTTGTGCAGTTACATGGGAGTCACCTTCTTTATGAAGTAGTCCCTGGCTAGCTCTTCCCATATGTGTCCTAGCATCAGGAGGATTTTGTATCCTGATTTTGGAATTTCAAATAACGTAACTCTCTCTACAATCATAGCATCTCTTTCTCATTGACACACACACATCTACCATGGTACTTACTCCCTCATGGGCAAGGGCCATACCTGATTTTACTCTGTGTTCCCAGGGTGTGGTGCAGGGCCTAGCATGCCATCATGTTGGAAATAATAGCAACTAACATTTCCTGAATGCTTAATGATCCCAGGCACTCTTTTAAGTGTTTAATATGGATTAATTCACTTGATCTTCACAACAACTCTATGGGGCGCAGACTAATGTTATTTCCATTTTATAGGTGAATAAACCAAGGCAACACATGACTAAGTGACACATTTGAGAGAGTTCAGGGAGTGGAGGTCAGTGTTCAGACTTGGGCAGAGAGGATCCAGAGCTACCTTCTTGGTTATCACATGGTATTGTCACAGGTTGGGTTCTCTGAAGAAGAGATAGAGATAAAGTTTGTGATGGGATGTGTTTACTAGAGATTGACAACATCTATGAGGAAGGAAGATCAGGCAGAAGGAGTCCTGCAGTAGATATTGTTAATGAGAGTTGATCTGACTTAGGCTTAGATGACTGGAGCTTTACACCCTTGATTTGCTTAGTCTTCATACATGGGCTGCTCTAAGGAAGGGTGTGACTATGGGCAAAACCACTCCTTCTAGCTAACACACAGACCCAGATGTTGCTGGCATCTGGAGGCTGTGTGTTCATCACACCTTTCATAGCTGGTCAAGTGCTTCCTTGAAAGGAATATGGACAGCTCATACCCTTGTCAACCATATATCATAGTCTCTCAGAGGAAATATAATAACCATTTGTTAAATTAACAGAATGTTTATTAGTTATAATAACTATAATAATGATGGTAACTTCTTGGGTAGTTACTATGTACCATATAAATATGGCTACAATTTATTGAGTCATTAATCATCATTAGAATACACTGAGGTTAACACTATTTTACATAACCTCATTTTACTACTAATAAAATAGAGATCTACTGAAGTTAACATGTCCAAGATTCTATAATGAATAAGTGGGAGAGCTATGATCCTCTCCGAGTCCATCTGACACTGGAGTCCACACTCCTAACCTCTAGGTATGTATTTCCTCAAATTGTTTGTTGTGAGCTTCTCTGGAGCAGAGACCATCAATTTCGTGATGACTAGCAATAGTAATGCCTGACACATAGTAATGCCAGTCCATAGACTGAGTATATTTTTGTCAAATGAATGATTAGTTGGTCTTCCATTAAAAATAATTTAATAATTTAGCAACTTTTATTGAAAACAATTGAGCATTTAATCAGGCAAATAAAGCCATAAAAGTTATAAATCTTTGTTTATTTAACAAGTCTAGTCAAAGCTAAGAATCGTTAGTGAAAAGAACAGGAAGAACACAAGCAAGCACACACACACACAGAGTCACAAAGTGTGCAGAGGTGGCTAGCTGGCATATTGAGCAAACCAATCAAGGTAAATGAGAGGCTACATGCTCTTATAGAAAGAGCATTGGCCTAGAATTAGAGAGGTTTTAATTGCAGGCATTTCACTCAAGTGAGTTTGTCATTGACAAGTCACTTCACTATTCTTATTTCTGAAATGAGGAATTAAGTGTGGGAGATGATCCTCAAGTTTCCTTTATTACTGACATGCTATAATTCTTAGAACTTATTTGGAAGTGACAGCAGGCATTTTGTGAAGGAACAGAGAGTGGAACCAGAACTGGTGGGTGTAGATACAGGAAGAAAATTTCAGTTCCATATGATCAAGTATATTCTAAAGAACAGCATTGTGAGGAAGTGATTCCTCCTTAATTAAAAGTGTTTAAGCAGAAGCTGACCTCTGCTTAACACCATGCTGAGGAGCTCTGGGTGGGCTCTCTCTGTTGGGTCAAAGGCTGGATGAGATTCTCATAAAGGTCAATGAAATCTAGGAGCCTGTGGCTATAAAAGGCAACAAATAATATTAGATATCATCAAAGTGTCAAAGAGAGCAGAGTGACAGATTATAGCCTGGGACATAGTAGCTGCTCAATAAATATCTTGAAAGAATGAATATTTAAAATCATTTAATAATAAATCAGTACTTAAGAGTAGGGTTGAATGTAATTGATATATACAATCTCAGATAGCTTGAAGTTAAAATGATAGTATCAATGTGAAGGTGTTTTGCAAATTGGAAATGTCATAGTTTGGGTTTCCCCAAAAACAACAACAACAACTGTGCCTGAGACAAAGACTAAGGTGCAGATAATATTGTTGCATTCCCAGTAATTAAAAAATAGTTAATAAAAATTGCTGAGTACTATAAGAGATCCTAAATAGAGAATATCCACAGCAACTATTCCTACTAAAGAGTGAGGATTTTCCTGAGGATAAAGGAGCTCTAGGCAGAGGAAAAAAGTATTTCAAAGGACTGAATGTAACAGAGTAATTGACATTCTCTAGGAAAGAAAGATATTTTTATTTCCAGCCTGGTCACGAGGAAATTGAGTAAGCCTAGAAAACTAGGCAAGTGAAGATTATAAAGGCTTTGTGAGCCATATCTGAGATTGGGCAAATTTAAATATATTGAACTAATGCAAAATATCCTTAAAACTGTAGAAAATAACAAAACTGAAGTCAATAAACAGCAAGAAAGTAAAAAGAGTTAAATTCAAATGATAAAAGTGCCCATGAAGAGCAGAAACTCAAGCATGATTAATATTTAAGTTTGACAGACATTTTTTACACAAAATGCAGGGAAAGCTCATCTAAAAAGAATTGTGTCTTTTCTTTCATTTTCTTCATCCTTTTTTTTTTTTGAGATGGAGTTTGTTCTTGTTGCCCAGGCTGGAGTACAATGGCGTGATCTCGGCTCACTGCAAGCACTGCCTCCTGGGTTCAAGCAATTCTCTTGCCTTAGCCTCCCAAGTAGCTAGAATTACAGGCATGTGCCACCACGCTGAGCTAATTTTGTATTTTTAGTAGAGACAGGGTTTCTCCATATTGGTTAGGCTGGTCTCAAACTCCCAACCTCAGGTGATCTGCCCACCTCAACGTCCCAAAGTGCTGGGATTACAGGTGTGAGCCATCACATCCAGCCTCATTTTCTTCTTTTTTCTTTCCTTTTTTTCTTTTCCTTTGTTCTTTCTTCCTTCTCTTCCTCTCTCCCATTCTCTCGTTCAACAATATCAAACATGTTGGAAATGAGCCACAAATTATAAATTTTAATCTGACCTTCTACTGTTGGAGATTCCCTATCAGTAAATGCATTTGTAATTTATACAAAATGAATATATGTAAATTTGAAGTTCAGAGGCAGGTTTATATCTATGTAGTGCACACTAAAAGCATTTTAGAAGGAAAGAAAAGGACTTAGGTGATGTTTAGGAGTTATATGTTTGAATGTAAAGGACAGCTATCAACAGCACTTTACTGATTACAGAAATCCCAATCTGATGCTGAAATATTGAGCTCTTTAGAGTGTCTTGAAGGTGCCATGCTGCTTCATGCCTCTGTGCTTTTGCATATATTCCTTCCCCACCCAGACTGAATACCCAACAGCCAGCCTTAGCTGAGCACCAGCTTCACCCATCCAGCTAATATGTGCATATTTTGTCTCATTTATGTCCCCACAGTACTTTGTACTTATGTTAGCATTGCCCTGAGCCCAGTGCTTCTCAATCTTTAATATGTACAGGAATACCCCAGGACCTTGTGAAAATGCAGATTATAATTCAGTAGGTCTGGGATAGGACCAATATTCTGCATTTTTAACATTCTTTTAGATGATGATAATGATGTTGGTCCTTGAACCACATTTGGAGTGACAAGGTCATGGCTCACACCATAGCAATAATTAGATTTTTATCTAGTAAAATTATCAAGTAAGATAATTAATTACTTGTCTGTTTTGACTGTTAAAACCAAGAATTTTTTTTTTATTCCTATTGCATAAGTCTGGCACAGAATAAGATACTCAGTAAATTTCTGGTCAATGAATACATAAGTATTATCTCAATAGTTCACTATAATAACCTAAATTACTAGTATTACTACTAGCCTTTTTCTTTTTCTAAGGAGAAAAAATGACTCAGAGAAGTTAAATAACTAGTTAGAAAGTGATGGAACGAGAACTCCAATGCAGCTCTGCTAACTCAATGTCTTGTGTGCTATTCACTCTGCCATTTGCCTTCCAAAATGCAAACACAATGCAGGTTAGATCTGAGGAGTGGAGAGGCTTAAAAAACTAATAAAATACAACTATTCCAAATGTCTTGTTTAAGAGATTGTAACTTTAAAATTTTAGCCTTAGAGAATACAGATAATATGGAGTTGCAGGAAATCCTTGGTCTTGAGAGATTTGGACCACACTTCCAACTTTGACGTTCTATACCATTCTCACAGCTGAACAAATATGACATATATAATTGTTGAGCCCACCACTGATTTTATGAATTAATTCTTGGGATTTATGGTGTTTTGTTCTCTCTTTTCAAAGCACCTTACAATCGTTAATTATTTAAGCTGCCTTACATCCCTCAGAGGAAGGACAAGGATATTATTCTGCCCTGATCCTGGGGGGAGGTGGAGGTCGAGAGAGGTGGAATACCAGTGGTTGCCAGAGTCAAGGGGAGGAGAGATCAGGTTGCACCTGAGTGAACTCAGAAAGTTTTATTATTGAGGAAATCCTGCAGGCGAGATGGGACAGGGGCTTCTTTCATGGATTTTTGGGTTAGTAGATGACAGTGCAAAGGCCATTCTTGATACCTAACCATAAGAATAATAGCTATCATTTTTTGAATACTTACTATTAATATATGGCAGATGATCTACCATGCCATTAAACATTTTTAGTTTAATTTCAAATGAGAAATGTGAGTTGGCTGATGATAAAAATAATAGCTACCGTTTACTGAAAAACTTCTTTGAGATGGAATCTCATTTTGTTACTTAGGCTGGAGTGCAGAGGTGTGAACACAACTCACTGTAGCCTTGACTTTCCAGGCTCAAGTCATCCTCCCACCTCAGTCTCCCAAGGCTGAGGTCCCTCCTGGGACCACAGGCACATGCCACCATGCACAGCTAAATTTTTTTGTATTTTTTAAGACAGGGTTTCACTATGTTTTCCAGGCTGGTCTTGAACTCCTGGGCTCAAATGATCCACCCACCTCAGCCTCCCAAAGTGCTGAGATTACAGGTGTGAGCTGCCATGCCTGGCCCATTTATTGAGAACTTAACATGTTTTGCCTTTTTGGATCCTTGGAGCAACCTCATAAGGCTCCTACATTACAGTAGACAATTGAATAACCCAAGTCACATACTTGATGCATAATAAAACTGAGGTTTGAATCTTGGATGTATCTGCTTCCAAAGCCTGAGGTCTCTCCATTTAGTTCTACTGGCAAATCATTGACTAACTCTGAACCTCAGTTTCTTCATTTGTAAAATGGGGATAATAATATCTAAATTATAGGACATAATGAGGATTCACTATGATAATATCCTTGGCACTCAATAAGGATATGGTAGAAAGATTATGAGTTCTAACACAGTAAAGACTGGGGTTTGAATTTAATCTTAATACTTAATAACCATAATATCTTACATTTGTTACTTAGCTTTCTGAATTTCAATTTTCTTACCTGTAAAATAGTGATAATATTAGCTACCTTACAGGTTTTGGTGAGGATTAAATAAAAGGATCCACACAAAGTGCCTAATTCAGTGCTTGGCACATAGCAGTACTCAATGTAAGCTGTGATTTTTGGCTTGTTTGTTTTGTTTTTTCTCCTTCTTTCCCCTTCTGGGCTGTCTTCTCCCATATTCTTACTTTTGGATTGTCTGTCAATAAATAACACCACCATCTTCTCAAATGCTATGTAAAATCTCGAAATTCATTTAAAACAATTTCTTATCCTTGTCATTTTCATTTAACCAACTGCCAGTCCTATTTAGTTAACTATATTGGACATAGAACTGTTTCATCAGCATCTACCAGCATTCTGATTTTAAGGCCCTCCTACTTTGTGAGGCACAATTATAAGAACCCACATTACTTATTTCCTTTGACTTGCCTGAAGCAGGAATGCTGGTAAATTCTTATGCCAGTTTCTCAGTATTCTACTGAGGAGATGTCCTCTATACCTCTACGCCTATGCAAATAAAGGAGAAAAAGAAAGAAAAATCCACTTGAGATGTTTTATTCTAAGTGTGTGAGTATCTCTGATGTTTGATGCCCGTGACTTTTCAGCAATTGGAGTCAACATCCCTGGAGACTATTTTTTTGCCATCAAACAAACATTTGGTAATAAATTGAATCAAATTTCTCTCCCTCCACCCTCCCCGCATCGCCTCACCTTGCCTCAATGTCTGGGTAAGCTCTTAAGTTTCTCAGAAAAGCTCTGAAATCCAGGTGCAATGAATCACCCTCGCATGATAGAAAACAGTAAATAATAAATGCTATTAGAGTGAACAATGGACTCTTCTTCTCATTCTCTTCTTCACTATTGACAACATGGCTTTGGGACCTCGAGGAGATTAGAGAGGGGAAAATTTTGCCCAACTGTTGCTATGACATATGCCCAGAAACTTCCAACACACGTTTGGTGCTTGCCCAGGGCCTATTGGCTCAATCACCAACCTTCAGTTTCCATTATCTGGGCTGTGGAAATCTAGGACCTCTCACCCTACAAAGCCTCCACTTCACTGGCTGAGCTGCACCAGGTGGCTCATTGACTCATGCATCTTATGGCTTCATTTGAGACTCTGGGCTAGGGACTGATTAGAGCTTTGTCTCCAAAATGCTGCAAGTTTGGCCGGGTGCGGTGGCTCACGCTTGTAATCCCAGCACTTTGGGAGGCCGAGGCGGGCGGATCACGAGGTCAGGAGATTGAGACCACGATGAAACCCCGTCTCTACTAAAAATACAAAAAATTAGCCGGGCGTGGTGGCGGGCGCCTGTAGTCCCAGCTACTCGGAGATGCTGAGACAGGAGAATGGCGTGAACCCGGGAGGCGGAGCTCAAAAAAAAAAAAAAAAAAATGCTGCAAGTTTCCAGATGAATTGGCCTCTATAAGAATTCTGATTAAATGGTATATAAAATAATGGAGAACTCTTTTGCTTATTTTAACTTTGGGAAAAAAATTGGAGAAACTAGACTCTTCACTTCTATGCAAGATATTTTCCAGTTCAAAGATATTTCTATTCCTGCTTTTTTACCATGCAACAGCAATAGTAACACAGGGACATTAATGGGTAACACCTGTGTGGAGATAAAGATGTGCTAGAAATTATTCTAAGCATTTAAAATATATTAATTCATATAATCCTCACAATAGTCCTATGGGACATGCATAATATTATTATTCCATCATCATTATTCTGATTTTGAGATTAGACATTGAGAGATTAAGCAATTTACCTGTGTTCTAATCCAGGTATTCTGGCTCCAGAGTTAGTGTGCTAAACAATAGTAAGTATGAAATAGTAAGGTATACCTTGCATAGATATTTAGAGTTTACAACAAGTGTTCATATATATAATCTCATTTTATTACCACAAGAATCTACTAGAGTAGACAAAGAATATCTGTTATTCCTTCATCACTGGGAGGCTGTAATATTATAATAGCTAAGAGCATGAACTTTGAATTTAGAAAAATACAGGCTTGAATTTTTGCTCTGAATTTCTGAGTCTCTATTTCTTCACCAGTAAAATGGGGGTTACAATGCCATTTTATAAAATTTTTGTGAGGAGTAAATGAAATAATGTAAACAAAGCACTTCATGCTGCACTGAGTAAATGTTAACAGCTAGCCTTCCTCCCTTCTTTCCTTCCTTCTTTCTTTTCTTTCTTCCATACTTCCTTCCCTCTCTGAATAAATACTGGGCTTTGTATCTGTACTAAATTATATATACACAAAATTATACATATATTTTTATATATGATATATGGATACTCATATTACATCTATTTTATATAAAATATAAAACATAATATAATCAGTTTACTCTCTTAATCCTATTTCAGGCATTGGTGAGAATAAATTAAGTTAGAGATTGATTTGAAAGAATAAGTAGTATAGTTCAAAGTATATTTATTGTGTACCTCTTATGAGCAGTTGTTGTACTAGGAAGGGAATGTGGGTATAAAAATAATTAGATGTGATCCCTGCCCTCAAGCAGCACATACTACTTGATGAATGAAAGCAAGAAAACTTATTGAGGGCTCACTCTGTGGCAAGTACTGTATATTACATATAAAATCTCATTATGATCTCATTTGGCTGCTGAGGAAACTGAGGCTTGGAGAAAGAGGTAGAGTGATTGTCTCTAGATCATTGTTATCTGATAATATTTTCTAGATAATGTGAATATTCTATTTGTGCTGTCCAATATGGACACTAGACTGTTGATTACTTGAAATGTGGCCAGTGCAGCTCAGAAACTAAATATTTAATTTTATGTAATCTTTATTCATTTATATTTAAATAGACACCTGTAGCTGGTTGTTGCCATATTGGAGAGGGCAGCTGCAGAAGATGAAATAGCTGGAAGTAGTAGACTCTGCCATCTGAGCCCTGCTCTTCTTGACTGCAAAGCTAGGAGTTTTTTTTTTCCATTATGTGAGTAAGCATGGCTCAAGGCTTCCAAACTTTTCCTAATGTGTTAGGGGAAAACCCCTTGCCAGCAGAAGACAGGCAGTCCTGATAGGTAATGTGAAGAACATCCACCCACACGTGGCACACACATTTCCTCCTTGTGCAGAGCGAGGACCAGGACTGTGAGCACTCATCCTTTTATACTACAGCCCTAACAACTAGGAAGCTTTTGCATGCGTGGATTTCCCTTTGTTGCAATAGCAATCTTTGAAAAATTTCTAGTGTTATTGACACAATAAGAAGACCAACTAAGGTCCTAAGTAGAGAGGACTTCTGAAATCCTTTAGTGGGAAAATAGGAAAAAGGCTGCTTGTTGTTAGGGTGAGGCATTATAACACTACAGGTCAAAGGCTTTTAGATTTTCTTTTTTTTTTTTTTTTTTTTTTTGAGACGGAGTCTCGCTCTGTCACCCAGGCTGGAGTGCAGTGGCGCAATCTCGGCTCACTGCAACCTCCGCCTCCCGGGTTCACGCCATTCTCCTGCCTCAGCCTCTCCGAGTAGCTGGGACTACAGGCGCCCGCCACCACGCCCGGCTAATTTTTTTTTTTTGTATTTTTAGTAGAGACAGGGTTTCACCGTGGTCTCGATCTCCTGACCTCGTGATCCGCCCGCCTCGGCCTCCCAAAGTGCTGGGATTACAAGCGTGAGCCACCGCGCCCAGCCGGCTTTTAGATTTTCTTGTTGCCATCTTCAGGATTTCAAAAGCCATATCACCAACAATACGTTTGCTGCCAACCTGAATATAAAGATGTGATGACTCAATTCTTCCTATGGCCTGGGCTGACAAAAAGACTTCAGAATTCTAAATAAATACAGTTGGCCCTTGAACAACATGGGTTTGAACTGCACGGGGCCACTTACACCAGACTTTTTTTCAACCAAACATGGGTGGAAAGTATTCATGGCATGTATATATGGGTGCCACAGGGCCAGCTACTGGACTTGAGTATGCACGGATTTGGGTATATGTGGGAAGTTCTACTACCAGAGGTCCTTGTTACAATAGGGACGACTGTAGTAGCATTTGTTTTTTGGTCTTTACTATTGCTCTCATTATTATTATTATTATTAAGGCATTTAGTTTGTATAGGAAACACCAGGTGGGGCAGGTGTTAGATACATTACCATACATGCAGAGAATTTGTGTGTGTAAGGCAGTAAATAGCCTTATAATTTCTGGAAAAATGATTTATTCACTAATTTATTCATTCAGCCAATACTGATAATTAACAAAATTCAGAAACAATCAAATAAAATACTGACAGATAGGTGCCAGAAAGAAAATGCTCAGGAAGCTGCAGTAGTAGAGAAAGAACTACTTTGGACAAGATAGTTAGGAACTTTCTAAAGAGGTGACCTAAAGCTCACACATGGATGTTGAAGGGCAAGCCATGAAAGTGACTGGGAAGAGCATTCTGAGCAGAGGAAGCTTTAAAAAAGGCTTTGACGCACACCGGATCTTGAAACATTCAAGAGTAATTATCAAATTTCTGATGCTTATCAGATGTTTAAGAGAGGATGTCAAGTAGGCAATTGGATATGCAGATATAGAACTCAGGGGAGAGGACTTGTTGGATAAATAAATTTGGGAGTCATCAATCATAGATGGTATTAAAATAATGGGGCTGGATGAGATCATTTATAAGCTGTGTAGGTAGGAAAGAAACAAAGGACTAAGACCGAACCTGAGGAACTACAACATTTAGAGATTAAGCAAAAAAGGAAGGCAATACGGAGAAAAATTAAAAGCAGAAGCTCAGAAAATGAGAGGAAAATCAGGACTGGTGTCATAAAAGCCCTACAGAAAATAGTCTTTTGAGGAAGAGGTGGCCAAAGAGGTCAAACCCTACTGGGAGTAACATGCAGCAGAGGACCCACTGGATTTGGCAGGAGAGAAGACCACTGACAAACTTAAGGGAAGTTCCATCAAGGTAGTAGAGATGGAGGCCTATTGGAATGTATTGAAGAGTGAAAGGGGAAATATTCTCTTGTATATTTCACTTTTTTCTTTGTGAAATTTTGCTGTAAAGAAAATAGAACATGACAGTAGCTGGAAGGGGATGTGGAATCAAAAGTTTTTAAGGTGAACAATATTTGAGAATATGTTGATGAAAAGGATTCAACAGAGTGGAAGAGACAGGCAATGCAGAATAGAAAGAGGGTAATCAAAGAACTAGCATTCATGAGAAATGAGAATGAAACTGAGCATAGCTGAGCAGCTGGTCCTTGGAAGGAAGAGAGATTGTAACTGTAGGGAGGGAGGAGAAGAAACATCCAGAGAAAGGAAGGGTTATGGATTAACAGTGGGGAAATGAGGAGCTACCCTTTGTTGGCTTCATTTTCTCACTGAAGTCAGGCAAGGGCATCAAATGAATGTTAGGACTGTGGAAGGAGGCAGAGTGCTTGAGAAGAGCAAAAATATAAAACAGGTGTCTTGAAAATGTAGGAAGTAAACCACCTAAGTAATCGGTTGTAATGTTCATCAGTGTTGAGTGCCCAATTGGGACTCAAGATTTGTGATTACAGTGTTAAAGTGAAGTAGACTCTTAATTGTGTAATTTTCCTCTAGGAGTGGGCACAGAGGAGACAGTTAGATTCAGCCAGAGTTGGAACTTTGTCACGTGAAAGACGGGCAAAGGGGTTGAGACTTTTGTAAAGGAATTATTAAAATGATAGGCCCAGGAAAACTTGATGAGGTGGGTCAATGGCTTAGAAATCAAGAATTGCTGCGTGAAGTTGCTAGAGAAAGTAAGCAGGAAGGGTTGGAGGCGAGGATCACAAAGCGAGATGCTTGAGAATGAAATTTAGGAGGTGGTGCATTTACTGGGGATGCCAAGGCTCAGACTGTGACCGTGGGAATGAAGAAGAAGGTCATTGGAGGAGAAGTGGTCAAGCAACTGACAAACTGGAGTGTTGACTGGGCCAGCAAGATGGCTGATGGAGAAATAATAATGCCAGATTTTAGAGTAGAAAGTTTGAATTATTTAGGATTGTTAGGAAATTCATGCTTTTTCTTTGTTCTATGAGATGCAGCAGTGTGGTAGAATCACTCTGGGATAAGACCAATATGAATTCTATTACTTAAAGTGTGGAACTCTGGGCAATTTTCTCCTTTCCTTTATCCTCAACTCTCTCCCTTTCTTCCTTCCTTTCTTTTTGAGACTCTCGTAGATTTCAAGCATCATGCAAGGTGATAGGGATATAATAGTGAGAAAGGAGACATAGCATCTGCTTCATAAGGCTTATACCAGAGATAGCGACAATCCAATAATTAGACAAATGTATACTTATGAAATGTGCCAAATGCTGTAAAATAAAGTATTAGTGGCTATTAGATTTTGTAACAAATAATCTGCCTTCATTAAGGAGGAGAGAGAGTCAGGGAAACTTTCCCTGAGGAAAGGATGTTGAGATGAGATCTTGAAGGATGAATAGGAGTTAACTTGGACTGTGGTGTAGGGGCTAGGAGAGATGGGGATTATGTTACAGGCAGAAGGACCTGTATATGCAAAATCGCTGGGGTTAAAGGGATCTTGTCCTTTGGAAAAACTGACATATAAGATTAGTGTGTCTGGAGCTTAGACAGCAAAGGCATGAGATGGGGTTGAAAAGCTGAGTGGAGGCCAGGCTTTGCAACATGATTTAGGTTACATAAGGATTTTAGTCTTTAACTCAAAAGTGACACGAATAATTTGAAAAGGTTTGTGTAAAGAAGTTGCAGAGTGCTAGTTGTATTTTTCAAGAGATCATTTGCTACTGTGTAATGAAAATTGAAGGGTGATAGAGGTGAACTTGGAAATTATCTGTAGTGAATGGTAGTAAGTCTGGGTGAGAGAATAATTAGCCTCATTGTAAAAAATGTTGGGTAGAAAGAAGTGAATGGACTTGAGGAATAATTAGAAAAGTAGGACTATAAGATGGTATGAATGAGTGGATTGCAAGGAAAGGAAGGAATCAAGAATTATGTTAATTTTAGGTTTATGGCATCTCACCAAGCTTTGTCTTCATCTCCATAATAGAAATTACGTATGTGAAAGTGCATTATAGCATGCTATTTTTATTATCTGTGAGAATATTTAGGAGGGAACTATATACTAATAAGCTAATCATCAGGTGGTCTATTTCTCAAAGTAGATGATAAGATCCTTCAGGACAGAGACTAACTATACATTATTTTATGTCTCTAGTTCATATAATGTTGTACCCATCACAGGGTAATTAGTTTTGCCCTCTGTGTTTGTCCTTGATCTTTTTGCCCTGAGATTCAGCCGTACACTTCCCTACTTGCTTTTATATTGTAACGGGCTGGTTCCTGAAGTCTCTTACCTTAGGCTCCTACATCAACCAGGTGGCTTCTGTCTGGATTTGCCTGTTGCAATGTACTGGAGAGATTGTAATAGGAAGAAGGGAGAAGCCAGGGGTTTTCTCTCTGTGTCTTGGGTAGTATCTGAGGCTTTTGACTCATGGTGATTCTAGGTTCAGCCAGGTGACCTGGATGCTTAGGTACTTGTCTTTGCTTTTTAAGCCTAGGGGTAGTAGTAACTCCCTGCTGTTGCTAATCTCTGGGGTGCCTCATGGTCTCTTGTGCAGCCTCTCACTCTTTCATCACCTGTATAACCAATTTCTCATATTAAAATTTTCCATTTTAGACATTTAGAATAGTTTTTGTTACATCCTGTGAGGTTAGATCTTGACTTATACACACATGGGCCAACTTTGATTAATTGTCAAATAGCATTCTTTTCCACAATGCAATATTTATGTACAAATAAACTTTGAAACTTTAAAACAATAAAAAACAAGATACTTTCAACATAAACAAATATCAAAATTATAAACAAACTTAGAATGGTATTCCTTGTAATTTAGCAATAGCAACATTAATTATAAGTTTTTTAAACTTATTTTTTCAGCTGACTGAGCTTCAGAGCTGAGACAAATGTTTCACTTAGTGTTCTTTAAATAGTGTTTAGCTAGTTCTAATTTGAAGAAAAAACATTCCTCAGTAGAGACAGAGAGAGAAATCAAAAAATAAAATAAACAAGTAACATACTTTGGAAAAACTTGTCATTATGTCATAGTATTACATGCTATCTTGGCAAATTTATGGATAGTTTTAATCTTTTGTTTCACTTGGTAATGGTTTTATACAAAACGCGGTATCATGGGCAAGGATTCTGTTATGTTGCTTGAAAATTTACTTGGAGTCTTCTCTGTGTTCCTTACAATGGATTGTTTTTTCAAGATAGCATTATTAGTTGATTTACTGATATGCTTACTGGCTTATTAAAAATTTATGGAATGACTACTGTATTTTCCTTAAAAAATAAAATATTTATGTAAAGAACAATTCTTTAATGGGCCTTCCTTGAACGTTATTGAGGTTATCAATCTATTTTTGAAATAATTTATTCAGGTGAAATTCATATAACGAAATTACCCATTTTACAGTGAACAACTCAGGGCAGTTAGTACATCCATAATATTGTGTAATTATCACCTCTATATGGTTTCAAAACATTTCCATCATTCCCAAGTAGGACTCTTTAGCTATTAAGTAGTTTCTTCCCATTCCCTCTGCCTCTAGGCCCTGACAACCACCGATCTTCATTCTTTATGGATTTACCTAATCTGGATATCTCATAAAAATAAAATCAGATGAGATGAGACCTTTTGTATCTGGTTTATTTCATGGCTGAATAATAATCCACTTGCATGTACAGTCATCCTTTGGTATCCATGGGGGATTGGTTCCAGGTAGTATTTGCATGTAACTTATGCACATCCTCTTGTATACTTTAAATTATCTCTAGATTACTTATAATATTTACTGCAATGTAAATACTATATAAAAATTGTTACACTATATCATTTAGGAAATAATGACAAGAAAAAAGGTATGTACATATTCAGTACAGACACAATGTTTTTGAATATTTTTGATTCATAGTTGGTTGAATCCATGGATGCAAAACCCAGGATATGGAGGGCTAACTGAATATAATACACATTTGTTTATCCTTTCATCTGTTGATGGACATTTGAAATGTTTCTATCTTTTGGCTATTGTGAATAGTGCTGCTATTAACAATTATGTGCACATGTACTTGTTTGCATACCTGTTGTTATTTCTTTTGAAGATAGCCCTGAAAGTGGAATTGTGGGGTCATATGACAATTTTGTGTTTAACTTCTTGAAGAATTGCAAAATTATTTTCCACGGTGGCTGAACTTTTTTACATTCCTAACAGCAATGTACAAGAGGTCCAATTTATCTGTGTCCTGGCCAATACTTGTTCTTTTCTGCTTTAAATATTACTATAGTCGTCCTAGTGGGTGTGAGGTAGTACTTCATTGTAGTTTTGATTTGCTTTTCCCAAATGACTAAAAATGTTGAGCATTTTCTCATGTGCTTGTTGGCCATTTGTATATCTTCACTGGTGAGGTGTCTGTTTAAGTCCTTTGTCCCACTTTTTTTTTTTCTTTTTTTTTATTTGAGACGGAGTCTCACTGTGTCGCCCAGGCTGGAGTGCAGTGGCGCGATCTCGGCTCACTGCAAGCTCCGCCTCCCGGGTTCACGCCATTCTCCTGCCTCAGCCTCTCTGAGTAGCTGGGACTACAGGCGCCCGCCACCACGCCTGGCTAATTTTTTTGTATTTTTAGTAGAGACGGGGTTTCACCGTGGTCTCGATCTCCTGACCTCGTGATCCGCCCACCTCGGCCTCCCAAAGTGCTGGGATTACAAGCGTGAGCCACCGCGCCCGGCTTTGCCCCACTTTTAAATTGGGTTGTTTGTCTTTTTGTTGTTGAGATGTGGGAGTTTGTTAGATATTCTGGATACTAGGCTTTCGTCAGATATATCATTTGCAAATATTTTCTCTTATTCTGTAGGTTTTCTTTTCACTTTCTTTTTAATGTCCCTTGAAACACAAAAGTTTTAAATTTTGATGAAGTCTAATCTATCTGCCTTTTCTTTTGCTGCTAATGCTTTTGATGTCACATCCAAGAATCCATTGCCAAACTCCTTTGGCAATGATGAAGACCGATCTGCTTTTATTTCATTAATTTTTTAAAAATAAATTTTGTTATGTATATTTAAGGCATATAACATGATCATGTTATGGAATACATATAGATAGTAATAAGCTTACTATATGGAAGCAAATTAACATATCCATCATCTCACAGTTACTTTTTTTGCATGTGGCAGGAGCAGTTAAAATCTACTCATTTGGCATGAATTGCAAATACAGTGCAAGTTTATTATTTATATCCCTCATGTTATACATTACATTTCTAGATCTGTTTATTCTACATATCTGCTACTTTGTATGCTCGACCCACATCTCCCCATTTCCTTCCCATTTCTACTCTCCCCCGCTGTTGGTAACCAATATTTTGTTCTCTGTATCTGTATATTTAAGTTTTTTTTTTAGATTCCATATATAAGTGAGATCACGCAATATTTTTCTCTCTGTGTCTAGCTGATTTTACTTCGTATAATGTCCTCCAAGCTCATCCATGTTGTAAAACATGGCAAGAGCTTGTTATTTTTTAGGGCTTAATAATATTCATATATATATGCCACTATTTCTTTACCATTCATTCATCAATACACACTTAGGTTGTTTCCATATCTTGGCTATTGTGCATAATGCTGCAATGAACACAGGCAGGAGATATCTTTATAAGATAGTGATTTTATTTTCTTTGGGTATTTGCCCAGAAAAAGGTGTGCTGGGCCATATGGTAGTTCTATTTTTAATTTATTTAGAAACCTCCATACTGGTTTTCATAATAATCATACCAGTCTTCATTTTCACCAACAGTGCACAAGAGCTCCCTTTTCTTCACACCCTCACCAACATTTGTCTTTTGACTTTTTAGTTGCCATGCAAACAAATATGAGGTAGTATCTCATGATGGTTTTGATTTGCATTTCCCTGATTAATGATGTTGAGCACCTATTTGTATCCCTTTTGGCAATTTTTTTAACTTCTTTTGAGAAATGTCTCTTCAAGTCTTTTGCCCATTTTAAAATCAGCTTATTTGTTTTACTGCTATTGAGTTGTATGAGCTCTTTATAAATTTTGCACATTAACCCTTTATTAGGTATATGGTTTGCAAATATTTTTCCCTATCTGTAGGCTGCTATTTCCTTTTGTTGATTGTTTCCTTTGCTGTGCAGAAGGTTTTTGGAATGATGTAGTGCCATTTATTTATTTTTGAATTCGTTGTCTGAGCTTTTAATATAATATCTAAGAAGTTATTGCCAAGACTAATGTCCAGGAGTTTCCCCCATATTCTCTTCTAGGAGTTTCTATAATTTCTAACCTTATATTTAAGCTTTTTATCCATTTTGAGTTGGTTTTTGTGCATGGTATAAAATAAGCACCCAGTTTCATTCTTTTGCATGTGGAAATAGTTTTCTCAGTATCATTATTTGAAGAGACTATTCTTTCCCCATTGTGTCCTCTTGGTGCCTTTGTCAGAAATTAGTTGACTGTAGCCATGTTACCTATAGAGGTGTCCAAACGGTGCTGTTGTGGATTTCTGTCATAACTTAAAGGGAAACTTTCACAATGTCCAAAGCCCTTGATGTCCTGCAAATGAAAGAGGAGGATGTTCTTAAGTTTTTTGCTGCAGGAACCCATTTAGGTGGAAACAACCTTGACTTCAAAATGGAACGGTACACCTGTGGGAGGAAAAGTGATGGCATCTACATCATAAATATGAGGAGGACCTGGGAGAAGCTTCTGCTGGCAGCTTGTGTCTTTGTTGCCACTGAAAACTCTGCTGATGTCCATGTCATATCCTCCAAGAATACTAGCCAATGGGCCTTGCTAAAGTTTGCTGCTGCCATTGAAGCTACTCCTATTACTTGCTACTTCACTGAAAATGTCACTAACCAGATCCAGATGGTCTTTTGGAAGCCATGGGTTCTGATGGTTACTGAGCCCAGGGTTGACCACCATCCTCTCATAGAGGCATCTTATGGTAACCTGCCTACCATTGGTTTGTGTGACACAGATTCTCCTCTGCACTGTGTGGACATTGCCATCCCATGCAACAACAAGGGAACTCACTTAGTGGGTTTGATGTGATGGATGCTGGCCTGGGAAATGGTTTGCATGCATGGCACCATTTCCTGTGAACACCTATGAGGGGTTATGCCTGATCTCTACTTCTACAGAGATCATGTCTTAAAAAGGATGAACAGGCTGCTGCTGAAAAAGCTGTAACCAAGTAGGAATTTCAGATTGAGTAGACTGCTTCAGCTGCTGAGTTTACTGCTACTCAACCTGAGATTGCAGACTGGTCTGAAGGTGTGCAACACGGGTGCCCTCTGTGCCTATTTAGTAGTTCCCTACTGAAGACTGGAGCACTCAGCCTGCCATGGAAGACTGGTCAGCAGCTCCCACTGCTCAGGCCACTGAATGGGTAGGAACAACCACTGAGTGGTTTTAAGATGTTTTTCTACAGACTGTTAAGCAACACAAAAATAAGGTTGATGGAAAATAATCATCAGTTTCTTACAAAATTTAGTTGACTGTATATGTTTGGATTTATTTCTGGGTTCTCTTTTTTGTTCCACTGGTCTATGTGTCTGTTTTTATGCTAGTTCCATACTGTTTTGATTATTATACCTTTGTGATTTAATTTAAAATCAGGAAATATGATGCTCCCAGTTTTGTTTTTCTTCCGTAGAATTGTTTTGACTATTTTAAGTTTCTTATGTTTCTATACAAATTTTGGAATTGTTTTCCACTACTACTGTAAAGAATACCATTGGGATTTTCCCAATTTCATTGAATTATTTATTTGTGTTCTTGTATATTTTGCTTAGTTTCCTTAAGACCACTATTTTGAATTCCTTTTCATGTAATTCATAAATTTTCATTTCTTTGGGGTCAGTTACTGAAGAATTATTGTATTCCTTTGGTGGTTTCATTTTCTTGCTTTTTTGTTTTTTGTTTTTCTGCACTGATGTCTCAAATCTGATGATGCAATCACCTCCTCCAAACTTTAAATAGTAGCTTTTGTAGGGGAAGACTTTCACCTTCAGATGGGCTTGAGATTGCTGGGTAGGTAGGATGCAGTGGCTCTGGTTCCTTGTGAGCACATGATGTAGTCTCCATCCAGCTTCTTTTGTGATCAATGTCCACAATGACTACAAGTGCCTCTATGTTCTAGGCTGCAGGAATTTGTGGCAGTGACAGTGGCTGTGTAGGTTATAAAGGCCAGGGCTTTAGCAATTCTTTTGTTCTTGTCTTTCTCTCAGTGGAAAGTTTTAGCTGAGGAGGTATCTGTTGATGTTGGGTCTGACACAGCCCTCAGGCAGCTGCAACAACACTGGGATCCATGGTACTAGTGCTTGGAACAGCTGTGGGGTCAGGTTCCTGGGCTCAGTGAAACTGCTGTAGCAACTGGGACTTGAGGCAGAGGCTCACTTTTCAAGATCCAAGTGGATGGATGCAGTTCTCCCACCAAGACAGGATCTGTTGCTCTGAGGCACACCCAGTAGCTCAGGCCCAGGGGCTTCGGATGTGGTTGTAGTCTGTCCCTGGTGAGCAGGGAATAGCACTGGCATGTCTCGGGGGAAAAAATGGGTGCTTCAGTGGCTTGGGCTCCAAGGAGCAGGATTCGGCTGCAATTCGGGACCCCAAACCCAACAGGACACAGTGACTCTGGAATGAAGAGGATGGAGTATCTTCGTGGTAGCTTGGACCTAGTGGGTAGAGCAGCGCAGCAGTTTGTCTCAGGGGTGACTTGTTACCAGGTAGGCACATTGCAGTGGCAGCAAAACCTCAGGGATGGAGGAGGGCAATAGCTACTCACCCCTAATGTAGGATGCACTCTGGCAGTGACTCCGGTTTTAAGGTGGTACAGTGCAGTAGCAGCATGGGTCACAGGAGCTAGGGGCACAGTAATGGCTTTTTCTCTGAGGGTAGCTTAGTGTGGACTCTGAGGAGCTTCCTCAGCTAGGTTCAGAGCCTGTGAGTACTGCAGGAGTCTCTGGTAGTGAAGACTCAGGTATTCATGATGGTGATGGCAGGTGCTGGGATCTTCTTATTTACTTTTTCTCTGCAAGAGGGAGTCCCTCCTGGTTCTGAGCTGATTCCAGCTGGGTGATGGGGATACTGGAGGCAAGATGTTTCCTTGCTTTCTCCATGTGGCCATCCTGGGTTTCAATGCCCCACAGGATTTCTGCCACTTCTTTGCTGTTCTCTGGAGCTCTCTTTTAGTTATTTTGGTCAAAATATAGTTGCTTATTCCTTGTGGGTTTTTTTTCTTTGTGGGGAGGGAAGAGTGCTAGGAGCTTCTAGTTGGCCATCTTACTGACGTCACTCTCCAATTTACTTTTAATGTTTGTAAATTTTTGAATATGTCTTTTGTATCATGTACAACTTGATCTATATAAAACCATATACATACATAGGTGCACATATTTATGTGCATGTGTGATATATGACACATATTGCTTTCCAAAATATCTTTTAATTTATTGAATCATTGGATTTTTTTAACAATGCCATGAAGTAGACAAAGCCATGGTGATTATTCTCATTTTAAAGATTAAAAACCCGTAACTTTAAGGAGGAAAACTGCCTGCCAATGACTTATGAATGGTAAATAGCAGATAAAAGATGTAAGTTCAGCCATTTGATGCCAATCATGTGTCTCTGTTTTACCATCTTGTTTCACTAGATTGTTCCAGTATATTTGCTGAATAATGTGAAGGGCAAGAAAGAAAACCAACATTTGTTGTGTCTCTAGTATGCACAAGACTTAATTAAGGTGCTCTTACATGCACCATTTTACAGCTCTTATACCATCCTAGAGGTGGATGTTGATATTCTGATTTTAAGATGAGGAAAATGAGGCTCAGAGAGTTTGCAATTCACTGTGTATTGCAAAATTAGCCAGTATCAGAGCTTTTGTTCAATCCCTAATTGGCATGATTCCTTGTGACAATAGAGCACTTAAAAGAGAGCCTAGTGGCCTGGGATTGTTTCAAAGACAGATAGTAATAGAATAAAACCCCAAAACGGGATGCGATATCATAATTTTCTTCTTTGTCTTCAATCTCTTGTGTTTAATAAAATCTGAACATTTGTTTCTTACTCTTACACCTCATCTGCTTAAGTGATGTCTTGCTTTTTAAAATTACCCCTTCAACCAGTATCCTTTTCCTGACAATATTAAATATTCCCCCCACCAGGGATATGGAACAATTTTTCACAGCTTCAGCCTCCAGTTCCAGCTGGCCATGCCCTATGGTATAGCTCTCCCAATCACCATGGATCCTCATCTGGTACTTAACAAATCCTGCCCCTCCCATCCGTATTCTTGGCACAAGGACAGGAAATTAAGAATTAAGAGAAATTCACCTCTGACCTTTAATTTACTTTTTAATAAAAGCATTTGAAGTCACTTGCATGCTTTATGCCAGACCCAAGGAGAGCCAATTTTCATGGCCCTTTAAAAGTAAACCCATTTATCTTAATGCCCTGGCATTTTTTCAGTGTGTCACTCCTCAAAGTCAATTGTTAGCCCAGAGCAGTGGTCCGTGATAGAATCCCACTCAGTGCCCAGCACATAATAGGTACATGAGCATTGACTGTGCTCAATGAATATTAGTTATTCTTGGAAAGTTAATGACAGTGCCCTACATAGCAACATAAATTAATGATTAAAAGATACATCTAATGAACTCCTAACTGGGACTTACTAGAGTTATTCAACTGATGCAGCCAAATTGTTACATTTTCAAAGAATGGATATGTAGATATATTCAATTTATATAAGAATTAGGTTAATTGAATATGTCGAATACCAATAATTTGCTTGGATCTGTGTTAGACACATTGTACTGATAGCCACCTTCATCCTTAAAGTCATTCTGTGGTTCCCCTTAACACATGGAGTCAGGTAACTGGCCCACTGTCTTACTGCAGGATACAGGGCTAGGTGTTTGCCCAGGACTGATTTTTAAGCTTTTCAAGGATATCTTGCTTATATTGGGTGATCTGTGACTTTTCTTATGGCATAAGCTTCAGTCACACCCAAAAATATATGTACATACATAGTTTGTTTATAAAGGTCATTGGGAAAAAAATTCTCAAGAACATCTGAGACAGCTGTGAGGACAATGTCATTAAGTCTGGCTCCTTTGTTCTTTTCAGATTCCATATCCATTCCCCAGGCCCCCCACTCTTGTTTCTTCATTCCTAAGGCATTGTACATATAGCAAACTCTGCATGTATGTGTGTGTGTGTTTGTGTGTGTGTGTGTGTGCACATGCATGTGTGGTGGTGGTAGGGGGCTGATGGAAGCAGGCTGGCCTCAGAGCCCTTGAGCAGGCTGTATTTGTGGCCTACAAGGAAAGTCCATGTGGGGAGAGAGCTGTGTTGCCTAGTGGAAAAAGCACTGCACAAGGATTCTCATGAAGTGGCTTTGAATCCTGGCCCTACCACTTAGGAACTATAGCCACTTAACACCTCAGTTGGCATTTCAATTACTAAAAGTGAGAATTCACTTCCTTATACTTCATGCCGCCCAGGTATCTTATGAGAATCAAATAAAACACCACCTATGAAAATTGCTTTGGGCATTGAGGAGAGTTGTTCATTTGTAAGGCTTTATTGTGTAAACCACTGCTCTTTCTATCTGCCTCTGCTTGCCCTCTCTCACACAACTCGCAGTTTCTAGCATTCCGGAGGTGGTATAGTTCATGCTTAGTGTAAACATGTCTCTGTTTCATTTTCCATTTTTTAATTTATTCTCAACCATCAACCATTTCCTCCAGGGTCTCTCATGTTCTAGAAGCATGATTTGGGGAAAAAAGTATGAATTTTGGATTTACAGAGGGTGTGAATCCTGACTGTATCTGTACAGCTTTGAAACAGTCAGCTAATTTCTCTACACATTCAGTTTCCCTATCTGTAAAACAGAAATAATTTCCGTGATTTATCGGGACTTGGCTGAGTGCTGGAGGGAACACATGGCTCAATAAATCAGCCATTATTTTCTTCAAGACATTTTCTCTGCCATCTAAGAGCTCACAGTTTAGAAATGGAGATAAGACTTTTAAAAAAGATTATTCTAAATCGGGGAGAGATTAGCTGGCTGGGAGGGAGCAACATCTCAGTGATTGAGCAAGGCATGACTTAACTGAAGGCACCTAGCTGGTGAGCGGCAGAATGTAGCCTTGACTCCAAATTTCCTAGGGAGTTTCCAACAAGGTAAACATCTTTAAGTTACGAAACTATTGTTTGGGCCTTGATTTTTAAGAAGATATTTAAGAATGTTTCCCGAAGTTAGTAAGTTTTCCAAACAAGAGAGGACATGGGAAATCCCACAGCAGTCTAAGGAGCATAGGCATAGTACTCATGGAATGAGAAGTGTGGTTTATTTTTTCCTTAAATAAAATAATTAAATGTTTTGCATAGAATTAAATGTTTCTTAGATGGAGAGTTCTGGCACTGAAAAGTTGTTTGACTTTACAACAAATGGTTAGTGTCAGAAAATCACTCGTTAATTGGCCAATCTAGGACTCTTTAGTGGTCTTGTCAGGAATGCAGGCTCTCAGCCAGTCAGCATGATGCAGTTGTGTGTTGTTTCAGGTAGCAAATGTTATGTCCATTATGCAACAATCCCACTACAGTCAGCTTCTCTTGACTCTCCCTTTCTGCTTCCCTCCCTTTCCCCACCAAATGCCCACAGCATGATTATATCTACCTATGTTTGGTTCTTACGCATGATGTTGTCCTTGAGAGATCATCTTGAGTATCATCATGAAGCAGGGTGAAATAGGGTTTTCTATGCCCTTCTTTAATAAGCCAACTAACAGTTCCCAAAGATAGCAGGCCCTAATTCCTGAATCTGTAACTATTACCTTATTTGGAAAATGGTCATTGCCAAGTTGATTAAACAAAGGATCTAGAGATGGGGATATCATGGGTTTTCTGGGTGGGCCCTAAATACGATCACGTATTCTAAGAGAGCAGCAGAGGGAGATTTAATATAGAACAAGAGGAGAAGACATTGTGACCACAGACACTAGAAGCAGATTGGAGTGATGCAGATACAGGCCAGGAATGCCAGTAGCCATCAGAGGCTGAAAGAGGTAAGGAAGGGTTCTCCTCCTGAGCACCTGGAGGTGGCACAGCCCTGCCAACACCTTGACTTCAAACTCTGGCCTCTAAAACACAGAATAAATTTCTGTTGTTTTAAACCACTGAGTTTGTGATAATTTGTTATAGGAACTACAGGAAATGAATACACCCTCTATCTCCTTTCTGTAACAATTCCTCCATTCTCAATACTACTGAGAATGTTTAAATGTTATTTTTAACGAAAGGTTTTACAAAATAAGCCCATTTGCATTTTAGGACATCATGAGAGGCACCATGTTATAGTAAGTAGAGCTGGAAGGGCCCTCAGAGACCATGCAAACTTCCGATTGTAAACTGACAAGCCGGTAGAGAAGGTATTGTGCTCACAATCACTCAGTAAGTTAGCAGTATCATCAAGGCCTGCGCCAAGAGTCAAGCCTCCTAACTTTGGTCAAGTGCTTTGTCCACCCCAGATAAAGGGACATAGCTACCCCTTTATAATTGCTGAGGATTTCTGGCTCAGCAAGTAGGTAGGAGAGAACTTTTTAAGCTTGTTAGAAGAACGTGACTTTTTTAGTGAATTGTAGATTGGTCCTTTCATTCTGGTTAACAAAACTCAAGAAACATTTTAGAGAATAGAAGACAACAACAGCTTTTTCTTCAAGAAACAGACATGATTAAATATATCTCATTTGGCAAGATATCCCTGATACACAGTGTGGTTAGGTATGTGGACTGTGAGATCATAGGTCCTGGCTAGAATTCTGCCTCTGCTACTTTCTAGTGCTGTGAACTTGGGCAAGTTACTTTCCAGGAGCCTCAGGTTTTTTAGCTGCTAAATAGAGGTAGTAATAGTACTTGCCTCTGACTATTGTGAGGACTAAATAAGATGCTGTATGTAAAGGTGTCTTGCCCGGTGCCTGGCAATTAACCAAGGCTCCATATTTTTAATCTATTATTATACAAGAAAGTAAGTTGTAGCAAAGTACGTAGGATTTTGGCTTTTTAATATTTCTTGTTTGGACATTTTACAGTATAATCAGGAAAAACAGTAAAGATGAAAAGCAGATCCGACTCACAGCAAGCAGAACCTGCCCTGAGGCTCCCTGGTCTCCAGTACAGCAGCTGTTGACAGTACTGTCAGGCTCCCAGGACTGATGGGAATCCTTGGACCTCTCTTCTGGGAAATGTGTGGCTATAAATGTTCATTAAATGAATAAATAAACAAGATCAAAGACAGCTTGATCCTGGGGGTAGTAAGGTGAGCCCGTTCCTGTAACCTAAGCTCCAAGCTGTATGACGACCTGACATTGCCTAGAGGGCTCGGAGCTGGTGGTAAAGGAAACTGCACTCTCATCCCAGCCCAGCCACTCAGAGCTTGTGTCTGGGACATATATACTCTTAAGCTTATTTTCTTCTCTCTCAAACACACAGCCCCCTCATAAGGCTCAAACAGGGCAAAAGATATAAAAGCACTTAGTAAGCAGATAGCAAATCAAAAAAGGAAAATATTTTATGGCCTATGAATTACCAAGTTCAACAGAGGGTACTTCTGAAGTATATTTCAATTCTGTTAATTCTGTTCAATTTTCACAATATTAGTTCATGTTCTCCTTACTTCCCTCTTGTCTGTTTGCATCATAGTTGGTCTTCCCAATTCTTGTGGTTTCTCTCTGTATACTCTAACTGAATAATATTCCTTAGACACACCTCCTGCCATGATATTTCACCACTGAATCTGTCTATAGCTCTCATTCACTTATTATGTGAAATGGCTGGGCATATAAGAAGGAAAGCATTTATCAAGGTACAGAGCCATCTGTTTTAACTAAAAAGCCCCAAAGGGAGCTGCGAACTTTGTTTTCCTGGCCCTATTGCTGAGATGCCATTCCCCTGGTCCCTACAGGGAAGCTTTGAGTGACCCATCCTGATAGAAAAAAAAAAAAAAAAAGGCTTTTGTTCCTGTTCCTTTGCCTTCAGTCCTGTTCCTGGCTTCTAATCCCAGTTTAGACCTGAAACTGAAAAATGGCTACTGTAATTTGACCAGTCGCTGATCTTTTTCTTGAATATATTTCGTACTTACCCTCTGGCTATCTCAGGTAAGTTTCCTTCTAGCTGATGGGCTGACATTCTCTGGACCTGTCCAGACTTTCCTATGAGAGGAAACAATTTGATCTTTCATTCTACACATGTGTCAAGTACCTAATGTATAGGAACTATTCTAGCTGAATATAGTTCCTGCCTTCATGAAGCTTATAGCTAAGCAAAGAAAATAGGAATTGAAAAAGTTATTGTTAAGTATGGAGAGTATTATTAAATAGGAAAAAAAAGATGTTGCAGAGACAGATAACAGTGGAACCCCTAACTTAGGTAGGGTGTCAGGGGAGTCCACCTTGAGAAAGTGGCATTTATCTGACACTTAAAGATAAATTGGAGTCAAAGAGCAGTAGGGAGCAGCATATGGGAAGATCTGTGGCCTTGACTGTACCTAGAAATGACCCCCTTTCTTCTTGCAATCACTCAGAACAGAAAGCCTCAGGGCATCCCCCAGAAAGGCTGTTGATATCAAGGTGCAGCTGAATTTGGACTAGTTGGAGGCAGCACAGTGCAGTGGCATGAACACTGAACAATCAATCATACAGTTCTACCTTTGTGACTGGGCTGTGGGATATTTGGTAAGTTGCTTACCAAATAAATTGCTGATGCATAATTTCCACATCTGTAAAACACAAATGATAATGCTTCAGGGTCATTATGAATGACTTATGAAATAATGAACGTGAAAGCACTTTGCAAACTGCCAACCATATGAATTAAAGGGAGGTGGTTGGTTGTAGGGTATCTAATCCAGCGTACTGAGATGGAACAAGGAGCAGAAAATGCAGATCCTATTGGGAACCAATTCTTTCAATGTTTTATGCCATCTTAGAACTTTAGGAGTTTCATGTATGTTATGAATACATTTGCTTCGTATATGTTATTTAGAGCAGTAAGAGCTATTTTTTTTTAAATTTTATCTACACAGCCATGTCGTCGCAAAGGAGACAGCCCTCTTTCTAAGTGATATCACTGAAATTCCAGTTGCCTGGCTTAATGGAACCTAGTATCTTTGTAAGTCTCTGGGACTGGAATGGTTGTGTCCTGCCCTGGTGTTATATGACATCATGGGTGGATTGTTTGTGCCACTCTTTTGCCAGCAAAAGTCAACAACTTTCTATAGACTCAATGGCCAATTACAGGCTGGCAAAGAACAGCTGGCTTGGTCTTTACAGAAATTGCTTTGCATTTTGAGTAACAAAACTATGCAATTGGCACTAGTATGGAGCCAAGAGCACCAAGCATCACATGGGCTCTGGAATGACTGTAGGCTTCTGGGAGGCATCAAGCATTAGCACCATAGACATTAGCCATATTTTTAGTGTGATGACATGGCAGAGAGATTCATGGCCTAATCTCTGGATGCCCACCGGTTACTTTCTTTGGACCATTTATAAATGAAACACAGAAAGAGTGACACTCACAGTGCTCCTTTGCCAGTTAATCATTGGTCACTCCTAGCTTGAGGTGCAATTGCTCTTTTAGTTGCTAGTGAGCAAAGGTGGCACAGGGAGCCCAGCCACTGAATGGACCTCAGGCAATAGAGAGTGTCTGGGGATGACTGTTTTCTCTGCAATCTGATTGCTTAATACTGCATACATACAGGTATGTTATGAGGGTTAAATTTTTCCTACAGGTAATGCACCAGCATGGTGCCCAGACACGATAAATGCTCTGCATATGTCACTTATGACTATCATCAATTGGGTATGGGAAATATGGTCTAAACTCACCAAAGAAAAAAAGCCTTTAGAACAGCATCCTTCTCTTTGTGTTTCACACAGTATTTCCTCATAGCCCCTTTGGATTGAGCACCAGAACTGCTTTCCTAGTTATGAAGGTCAAATCCCAAGAGAAGAAAGGGCATTAGGGACAAGCCATCCTTGGAATTTGAAATGGCAAATGACCAAATGCCCAGCTTGTGCATGTGTATATGTGTGATTTGTGTGTGTGGTATGTTTTGTATGTGTGTAGTATGGTGTATGTGGTGGTGTGTGTGTGGTGCAGTGTGTAGGTAATGTGTGTAGTATGGTGTGTTTTGTGTATGTGCTATGTGTGTATGTAAACTACGCATTTGAAATGGGACTTTTCCACTGACAATCTCTAAAGGCCATTCTGGCTATGAATTCTGTTAGCATGGTACTAGCACTAAAAGAGCTTAGAGAAGGGAGAGGCTGACAAGGAGGAGACAGAATTTGTGGTCTCCAACCAGTCCAGGACCAATTCCCATTTAGTGTCTGCTATATTGTATAATTTAACCTCACAATTATCTTGTGAGATACACGTTAGTACTCCTGTTTTATAATAGGAACACTGAGGACAGGAGGTGAAACAATTGTCCGAGGTAATATAACTAGTAGGAGATAGGGCCAGGTACTGACCTGGTGATGCAAAGTCAACCAATCTGAGGGAATAACAAGTCCAGGCAACAGGGTGATTAGAGCTTAGGGGACTACGGCCACAGGATGTGGACGGTGAAATTTAAAAACTAGTGTTAGACCCTGAAGACTCTACTGGAGGTCTTAAGGGAGCAATTTTCTTCAAAGGCCTCTTATTTTGGTCTTCTGAGAAAACTAAGAGGGAATAATAGGGAAATCAGTCCCCAGAAACAGACCATTCCTGATACTCTGTATTCAACAGCAAGAGGCTGGGCCAAGTCAAGAACATTTGTGATTAAATTCCCTTGGGGTCACTTTCCAAGGACAAGTTTTATATTCTATGTTGGACAAGAGTTGGGCCTTTCTTTTTCTTTATTGTTGCGCCTAGACTTTGATTGCTATCTGCAAGGGAAACAGACAGTGGAAACTATTTCATGGGGACTAATGAGAAAAACACATTTTTACAGTGCCCTGAATAGAAATGCATGGTGTTTGAAGTCATTATCATAATAATGGGTAAGGAAGAAGGAAGAAAAGACACCACAACTGACTTTAAAAAAGAGAGCAAGAGAAAAAGAAAGAGAGGAGAGAGAAAAGAGGAGGGGGCGTGGGAGGGAGGGAGAGAGAGAGAGAGAGAAATAATTATAAAAGTCTGACTGGGTGTTGATTGCTGGTAAGAAATTTCCACTGAACATTAAGCTCTTCCTGATCTTTCTTCCTGCCTCCTGGCTGGGCTGTATGATGGAAGAAAGTATATGTGATTAGGCGTCTCCTGGATGCAGCATAGTCAGGGCCTGCCAGGGAGTGCCTCATCAGTTCCTTTATTTCTTTATTCTTCATTCATTAATTCATTTTATTATTTCTTTATTCATGCACACATTCTTTGGACACTTCCTATGTGTCAGGCTAGGAACGTAGTATTAAGACAGCAAAGATGAATCAATAAGACAAAGCTTCCCAGTCTAATGAAGAAGAATAAATGTAGATAATTATAGCCTGTGCGATAATGCTAGAGTAAAGGTAGAGAGAAATAGTAGGAAGGAAGTAGAGAACAGAGTCTCTAATTTTCACTTTGTCATACCTATTTTGTGCTAGGAATATAGAACAAACAGAGTGTTCCCTGCCTTTTCCAGACCTCACAGTCTAATGGAAAAATGGCCATTCTGGAAGGAATTTTTTATTTTTATTTTTTTTGAGACAGGGTCTCACTCTGTCACCCAGGCTGGAGTGTAGTGGTATGATCTCATCCTACTGCAGCCTTGACTTCCCAGGCTCAAGTGATCCTCCCACCTTGGCCTCCGAGTAGCTGGAACCACAGACATGGGCCATAGGCTCAAGCAATCTTCCCATCTCGGCTTCCCAAAGTGCTGGGATTATAGGTGTGAGTCACCACACCTGACTCTAGAAGGAACTTGAATCAACAACCCTAAGCCCATGGAAAATAAAATATTAGCTACTGGCAGGCTCAATGAGTGAGAGATATAAGAAGACAAAATTTTCTAGCCCTCAGCATTCAAGGAGAGTTCAGTAAAAAGCTGAGGGACTTACAGTGGCTGAACTTGGTGTCTCTTGATTCAATGTCTCTTGATCCACTGGGTAGATGGTATTGCTCTTTATGGAGGTGGAGAACATTGAAGGGAACAATTTGTGGGAAAAAATGTTAATCTCCATTTTGGACACACCTGGCTTGAGATGGATATAGCATATCCAAGTGAAGATGTGAAGATGACAGTTGTATATATGAGGCAGTAAGTCAGAAGAAAATGTAGTTTGGAAATATAAATTTGGGAGTTGTTATTCCTAACTTTGGGAGATCATTGAAAACAAGAACTCTGATGAAATAATCTCAATAGTAGTCATGTGGGTAGTCAAAGAGGTTTGTAGATAACTCTTTAGAACCTGAGGAGAGTAGAATCACAAGAACTCTGGCTGAAGTGGTTATTTAAAGAATCCAGCAATTTATCTGATGCAACTATATGCATCAGTTCTCTACTCAAGAGGGACCATTTGGTCATCCAACTCAATTCCTACTCAGTACAATAATCCTAGGATGGGGGACACCCAGACCCCAGAAATTAAGGACATGCTCAGGGTTTACTGAGAGTTTATACAGAGGTGAGACTGCTGTCTTGTACCCTCTCTCCCATCTTGAGTGGGCTTTGTCCATTTGTTGGCCAAACATTTCCCTATTTCTAAGGAAAGAGTCTGGGAGATGTATGAATTAGAGCTTTTTACAAGTCAGTCTGCTATTGCAACATAACTCTATTGCAACTTAACTCTGATGAGTGCAAATGAATCAGAACCAGATGGACAAATTTTTTTGAAAACAATGTGTTTAAAAGTGCAGGAGAAGGAAGAAAATTGTTGGCAAAACTCTCAGAGATCTGTGGCTACATCTTATGTGAAACACTTTGCCCTGCTTTCAGCTATTTCCATCACGGGAGAAAATGACATGTCAGAACTCCAGGGGAAGTAGGGTGGTGAGAGTAGGGATGGTACCCACCATCCTATAACTAGTGTGACTTTCTTTATTCCTGTTTTCTCTGAGGTCATTTTTGGCAGGCAAATGAAGTTTGGATGAATAAAGCCATCATAAGGAATCAATTCTGTAGAAAAATCCGGGCATAAACTTTTAACATGCATTTCTCTTTGACTATTATAAGATTCAAATTTTCAGATTCAACTAAAGTCTCTTGAGTCCTTATTAAAAGCAAAATTTTGTGCTAGCACTTGCATGGCTCTTCCCTCTCTTTGGCAATCCAATGAAGTTGCAAGGTGACAGGATTATGAACATTTCACAGATGAGTGATCTCAAGCTCCGAGAAATAAAGGGACTTGTTTAAGGTCACACAGCTAGAAAGCAGTAGAGCTAGCTATGCTATCCAACACAGTAGCCACTAGTCGCATGGGGCTAAACAAATTTAGATTAATGAACTCTAAACAAAATTAAAAACTCTGTTGCTCAGTTGCACTAGTTACATTTCAAGAGTTCTACTGTCACACATGGCTATTGCTATTCTACTGAAAAGTGCAGCCAGAGAACATGTCCATTATTGTAGAAAGTTCTACTATACAGTGCTGCTATAGAGCCTGGGTTTCAACTATTATCTTTATGACAAATTCTGTGCTCCTCCCATTATACCAACCTGAGTTGTCTCACAAATGCAAGCCTCTAATAAGGAAAACAATTTCTCCTGAATACAACTAGAAACTTTCTCCTCACCCTGGTTAGAGTATACCCGGAGACTCTGGCTGATTCTTTATGAAGTCTGCTTTGTCCTTTATGAGGCCACTGTAGAACAGCTATGGACCAGGACTCACATGGAAAGGGAGGAGAGGGAATGGGTTGGCTATACTGCTCCCCTACTGGGCTCACCTACATTTCAGGGGTATCCTGGGACTCAGGCAGAGGCTTTCACCTGGGGCAATATTAACACTCAGCAAAATTAGGAAGGAGGACAGAAGGAATCAGCAGGGTGGAGTGGAAATTTGGCGCACATTTAGTCAAAAAGATTTGGATCTGAATTCATAGCCATGTGGCCTGGGGCAAGTTGTGAAGAGGAGATGGTGCCATCTGCTTTACACATACCTATGTGAGGATTTAGGTGTCATAGCGGCTATCAGACCCTTAGCACAAAGCTAGGTCCTTCCACTTTGGTCAGTTGTGCCCTGCTCTCACCACTCTTTTCCTTGCCATCAGCCCTTACAGTGTCAAAGAAAACACTTTTTGATTTCAACCCTTCCCTCCCATTTTCAAAACTAGTTGTCAGGAAAACTGCTGCTATTATCCTTTAAAATATGTATGAATTATAGTAACCTTCTCAGATGTGTCTTTCTCTCTTTTTTTTGCAGTGGGGGGGTTAACTATTCTTTAATCTTGGAAAAGTGAGCTTGTTTATTTATTTTAGACGGAGTCTTGCTTTGCCACCAGGCTGGAGTGCAGTGGTGCGATCTCAGCTCACTGCAATCTCCGCCTCCTGGGTTCAAGCGATTCCCCTGCCTCAGCCTCCTGAGTTGCTGGGACTACAGGCGCCCACCACCATGCCTGGCTAATTTTTTTGTATTTTAGTAGAGACGGAGTTTCACCATGTTGGCCAGAATGGTCTCGATATTCTGACCTCATGATCTGCTTGCCTCGGCCTCCCAAAGTGCTGGGATGACAGGCATAAGCCACCACACTGGGTAGAGCATCTTTATTTTAAACCTCACACAAAGATAGGTTTGGGTTTGGGTAATTGGAGAATGACAGTCAGATTTACTTAGGCAAAATTAATAAATTCTAATCTGGGAACATTTCCTCTGCTCTTATTTGTTAGTTTATGTATCAGTATTGCATTCCACCCTACAAAGTATTCATAGCAGCTTACTCAGTATGGCTCTACTAAAATAGTAAAGTAGAAATTAAAAATATTTAATATTCAGAATCTAGGAAAATATAAATTAGAATAGAAGGTTAAGATCACAGAGAACAATACAACCTCAAAATGGAGATTGTAAGGGAAGATACAACATTGAAATAATGAAATTACACAATTCATATCATTAACCAATAGTCAAAAATGTCATATTTATCCTTATATTTGACCAAAAGTTCATGGAATTATACATAGAACCTGCCACATGATAGAAGTTTTGCGAATATTTCTTGAATGGTGTGAGAAAAATGAGCCTCCAAGAGGTGCAATGATTTGTGAAGGTCACCCAACTGGTTAGCAACAGAGGCCAGGTTCAGGTTCTATGGCTCCTGATCCTAATTCATCACCCTTTTGAGTGATCACAACTCATACTTACTCAACAGGAGAAACGTACAGTATACGAGGCTTTTTATTTCTGGGATACTTCTATTGAACTCCCCAACACTCTTGAGAAGTGGGCATTGTGTCCCCGTATTACAGATGAGAAGTGACTCACACAAGGTGACACAACTTATAAGGAACATAGTAAGCATTTGAATTCTGGTGGTTTCACTTTATGTCCAGTGTTCATTCCACCATAACCTAGGTCTCTCTCTTTTGCACTGTTCCCAAAGTTGCAAAACTAAAAATAAAAACAGAAATGCAGTATTTCCAAATTAGCGCATTAAACATCTATGGGTGATCTGTGAGGTGATATTTTCAACTTCTTATGACAGGGAAAGGAACTCAAGGTTAAGTCTGCTGGTCAGTAACTCTTGCAGACTCTTGGAACAAATGCCATGATATTTGCTTTAATTAAAGGGCATTTAAGTTCTGAATGCCCACTCAGGTCTGATTTCAGCCTAAGCCTGTGTGTCTTGGTGTGCAGAGTATGTGCAAAGGAGTCAAGAAATGCCCTTGGCCATGTCGCCAGGGCTGCTCAGTGGCTCCATCAATGCAGCTGTCTCCAATTGCTTATTCCTTTTCTTAAGGACACTGCTGGGGAGGGATGTGCTGATGTGTTTGTGTGTGTGTGTGTGTGTGTGTTTGTGTGTGTGTACTAGTGTGATTTTTTTTCCCCCAATGGCTGTCATGCGTTTTATGATCTTCACAGATGTAAGACTTCACCATGAAGAGAAGGGAGGGGAGAAAGGCTATTATTTGGGAGAGGGGGAGAATAGGTGAAACGGATGGGAGGCAGGAAGCAGAATTGTGTAGATTTAATTGGCCTCGTTTTATAGCAGTTAGCTCTGTTTTCACGGGGTAGCGATGAATAGGCCCATAACGGTGAACTGTTTTTCACTATTATTAGTCCAGGAGATGAAAGTTTCATGGTTATTCTTTCTTGGAGCTCAGAAGGCCACTCCAAATATTAACTCATTTTAGCCTCAGGGACTCAGAATTTCAGTGGAACCATTTGAACTTGGCTCAGTTTATAATAATGATCCCGTATGTTTGCAAAGTGATTCAGCTTACAAAGCATTGCACCATCTTATCCCAACTGCTGTTTGAGCTTCAAAATAATCCTACAAAGTATGCAGTGAAGATTATTATTCCCATTTTCTTAACAAGGAATCTGAGGCCCAGGGAAGTTAAATTGGTTTCTAGACACACAGGCAATACCAGATTTAGAAAGGAAGAGAAGGACACCACTATTTGCTGATTGTCAACTCTATGCCACCCACTGTGTTGAAAGAAGACTCTAAATCCCAGAGAGAGGTTATATTTGGCCTGAAGTCATTCCATGCAGGACCCGCCAATGACTGTGGGGCTAGAATCAGAAACTGAGCCTGTTTGCCACTAAACTAGTGCTGCCTTCCACAAACTCTCTGTGAATCACAGCCATGGTGCAAGCTTTGAAGGGAAAAAGACCTCGGCATTGATTACCTCAAACCACTGACAAATCAAACATTATGGAAATCAGGACCCACCACTGAATAATAACTCACACGTGTAAGGCACTTGCAAAGGCGCTTTGCAGTCGATGCTTCTTTAACCCTCACAACAATCTTATGAGCTAGATAGTATTATTATTCCATTTCACAAATGAGGAAGAGGAGGCTCAGCAAGGGGAGTAACTTATCTAAGGCCACACAGTTAGTGGGTGGCAGAGCTGGAGTTCTAACACAGCCCTGTCTGACTCTTAAGGAGGGCCCCCTGTTTAATTCATGTTTCCCATAGGCTAATTCCTGTTTCAATTAGGTCATTTCTGTGGTCCCATGTCTTAAATTTAACCTACCCCCATCCTACCCTCATAACCTACAACATAAAGTTCAAACTGCTCAGCCCAAAGTTTAAAATCCTCCAGTTTTTCAAAATCGTCTCCCTTTACCTTTCAGGACACACCTCAGACTCCAGCTGTGTGCCACTGGATGTTTTTTCTCTGACCTCCCTGAGCCCCTGCTGCCATTGATCTTTGATTTTCCAGTTCTTTGTGTCTAAAACAGCATTTTCTTCCTGCTTCCTCTTGGAGAATGCTTTTCCTCTTTTAAGGATCACCTTCAATGCCATCAGTTCCAAATACCCTTTTAGGACCCTGGTATTAGGTGTGCTGGACCCCTGTATGCTCTCTTATGGCCCAGATTGTAATGCTTATCTTGTCTCCCTCATCCTCCCCTGATCCTGCCTTGAATGACCAGGCAGGGTCTCATTGCTTCATCCTCAGACTGACCGTGGTGACTGACACACACTGGGCACACAGTAGACATAAAATGAGCATTGTCTTTAGATACGCCAACACTGACAAGTACCATAATACGTAAGTGGCTTCCCATCATTCCTGCCCTTGATGTGATAGAACTATTCAGGGCTTTGAAATCAGATAGATCTGAGTTCAAATTCCAGCATACCTACTTCTGCACTACATAACCTTGGGCAATTACTTACTGGGGCGTCCTGATTCTCAGTTCTGTCCTCTGTTAAAATCATGACAGCGCCACCTTTCTTGCAGAGGCAGTAACTGTGAGATTGAATAAGAGAACAAGCATTCAAGACAGTGCTTGGCACAAAGAGAGCGCTTAGGCAATGTTCATTGTTAGGCAGAGCTATTATTATTGTCATAGTTTATAATATCTCCCAGCAATGCGATCGGATTTCCTTTGGATTTAGGTGTGCATGCAATTGTGTTGCTTTAGAGTTTACCTCTTTGCCTTGACTAACACTTTACTCTTCTGTTTCACTTCTGCCATTTCCCATGTTTGTATCACTGTTGCTGGTATTATGTATTTGGAGTTGTGGCTTCGTAAACTGTTTCTTAAAATATTCCTATGCTTTAAGAGGCAGCATATTGGGGAAAGAACACCAGGCAGAAAAGAGAAGGGGAGACAGGGAACAGGGGTGGAATCTGTTCCTAAAGAAATCCACTTAACCTCTCTGGGACTTGTTTGTGTTATCTGCAGATTGAGAAATATTTGGCAAGACAGGGTGTAAAATCCCTTAGAGCTTCAATGCACTGCATTTAAAAACCTGTTACTTTCCTATCTTGAGACACCAAAATGCTCTTAGACTTAAAGATGACTATGTATGCAAGTGCATCCCTCCCACCCTCCTTCCCAAACAAACACACACACAAACACAAACACACCCCAAATGCTCTGAGTGGTTTTGTTGTTTGAACATGTTGTTTTCTTTAACCAAGTGGTTGTTTGCAAACGTTTTCTGATTGTAACAGCAGTGAGGGCACCTCTCTTAGAGGAGAATGAGTTCATTCTCTTTGAAAGATGCTGTTTACTGAAATAAATTCCACCTCCTTCTTTGTTTGGCTTTTCCTTTGTAAACAATCAAAACCAATTGGCAAAGTCAGGGAGCTTGTTTAGTCCAGTGTGGCATCTGGCTTGATTTCTTTTTTTTTTCCTCTTAATCTGAAGTACAGACACTATTGCGAGCCCCAAATTCCTTTGCAAGAGGCAATTAGTTCCATAAGCATTTACCAGTGGTGCACCATGCACTAAGCGCTGTGGGGAAAAAGAAAGATCCTTTTTTTGTTGAGCTCAGGAACAAGGAGGGTCAGGGCTGGGAGGAGCATTAGAAACCATCTAGTCCAGGGTCCCATATGTGTTTTCACAGAATGCTTGTCCCATGAGTAGTGCCTCAGAAAATGCCTAGGTGGCTGATGACGTTGGAAGAAAATAAAAGGTATACATAGCCTCTAATCAGGATTCACAATGCACCTGAGTATATAAAAGTTTCTGAAATTTGCAGTTTAAAAAATTATCTTTAATTTTGCTTAATTCTGAGCCTACCAAATATATATGATGAGGTAACTTGTGTGCATGTACGTGTGCATGTGTAAGCATGTGTGTGTAGGTAACGCTAATTAACCACAGAGTGAATTTGTACCCAGGCATTTTGGATACAAAAACCCCACCCACTCCCTACTTCACCAGCTGTACCTGTTAAAAAGTTGGCAGTCAAGGTGGAACCCACCAGCTGCATCTGGCTCATTCGCTTTTGGGGTTTGGCATTTGTAGTCTTAGAACCAGGATGTTTCACATTTTTGAACTATTTACCAACATTTAGAAGTTGGGAGTTTTGTTATAAAAAGCCAAGATTCTTGCAAAATTGGGGGATCTGGCAATGTTGGGTCACAATTTATCATGGTGACAGCAGGAACACAGCTGTTCCCCTTGGACAGCACACTGGCTCTCCAGCTCACCACATTCCTGCCCAGGTTGACTCCACTAGCTGGTGTCATAGGCTTGGTCCTTGTCTTCATTTGAGCTGGCAACCCCTGGTTCAAAGCACATCCTAATGAGGCCATATTTTTTCTCCTTGTATTCTCTTGCTTTTCATTCTCAAGTGGTGATTGGTGTCTTTGATGAGGGCATCTTTTGGCAGATGAAACCCAATGACTTCCTGACATAGATGAACCACTGGATATTACAATAAAAGAGAAAATATATTAAGAGTGTATTTTGTGTTGACCTGTGTTTTTAGCGAGGATTTCCTTATTTAATCTTCATAACAAACACAATGTGGGTATTATGATACTACTTTTTGAGATAAATTGAAGCCCAGAGTGATAGGTATAACTTGCCCCAAATTTTATAGTTTATAAGTAAAAAAGCTAGGGTTTGAATAGAGAAAATATGCTCTTAACCACTATACTACATTTCACAAAGAATTGTTTTATATAAGCAACATCATTTTATTTTATTTTTTATTATTATTTTTTTATTATACTTTAGGTTTTAGGGTACATGTGCACAATGTGCAAGTTTGTTACATATGTATCCATGTGCCATGTTGATTTCCTGCACCCATTAGCTCGTCATTTAGCATTAGGTATATCTCCTAATGCTGTCCCCGCCCCCCCACCCCCCACCCCACAACAGTACCCGGAATGTGATGTTCCCCTTCCTGTGTCCATGAGTTCTCATTGTTCAATTCCCACCTATGAGTGAGAACATGCGGTGTTTGGTTTTTTGTCCTTGCGATAGTTTACTGAGAATGATGTTTTCCAGTTTCATCCATGTCCCTACAAAGGACACGAACTCATCATTTTTTATGGCTGCATAGTATTCCATGGTGTATATGTGCCACATTTTCTTAATCCAGTCTATTGTTGTTGGACATTTGGGTTGGTTCCAAGTCTTTGCTATTGTGAATAGTGCCGCAATAAACATACGTGTGCATGTGTCTTTATAGCAGCATGATTTATAGTCCTTTGGGTATATACCCAGTAATGGGATGGCTGGGTCAAATGGTATTTCTAGTTCTAGATCCCTGAGGAATCGCCACACTGACTTCCACAATGGTTGAACTAGTTTACAGTCCCACCAACAGTGTAAAAGTGTTCCTATTTCTCCACATCCTCTCCAGCACCTGTTGTTTCCTGATTTTTTAATGATGGCCATTCTAACTGGTGTGAGATGGTATCTCACTGTGGTTTTGATTTGCATTTCTCTGATGGCCAGTGATGATGAGCATTTCTTCATGTGTTTTCTGGCTGCATAAATGTCTTCTTTTGAGAAGTGTCTGTTCATGTCCTTTGCCCACTTTTTGATGG
>NW_026652293.1:45198733-45404217 GCF_009828535.3 Hylobates moloch
GAGGGTGGGACTGACCCGATTTTCCAGGTGCCGTCTGTTACCCCTTTCTTTGACTAGGAAAGGGAACTCCCTGACCCCTTGCGCTTCCCGAGTGAGGCAGTGCCTCGCCCTGCTTTGGCTCGCGCACAGTGCGCTTCACCGACTGTCCTGCACCCACTGTTTGGCACTCCCTAGTGAGATGAAACCGGTACGTCAAGCAGAAATGCAGAAATCACCAGTCTTCTGTGTCGCTCGGGCTGGGAGCTGGAGACCGGAGCTGTTCCTATTCGGCCATCACGCTTTGAAACATTTTATTTTGAACTAATTTTAGACTTATAGACAAGTGGAAAAAACAATACAAAGAATTCTGTTATATACCTGTTCCACCTAATGTTAATACTTTAAATAACCATAGTACAATTATCAAGTGATGAAAATAAACATTTGGTACAATATTATTAACTCAACTACAGGCCTTTTTCTAATTTCACCCATTTTAACACAAATGTTTTTCCCTGTGTGTTCCAGGATCTTATCTAAGATCTCAGATTGCATCCAGCTGTTCTCTCTCCTTTGTCTCTTCCAGTTTGCAGCAGTTCTGCTTTCCTTGTCTTTCATGAGCTTCACAGTTTTAATAAATACTGATTAGGTATTCTATAGAATATCTCTCAATTTGGGTATGTCTAGTATTTTCTCCTGATAGGAATGAGGTTATACATGTTTTTAGCAATAGTAAGAAAAAATGTTGTGTCCCTCTTATATCTAGGAGTTTATGCCATTGATTTGTATTATTGCTGGTAATGTATTTTTTCTTGAAATACAGAATAATCCCTGCATTTTTTTTTAATTTTTTGCTGGTAATGTATTTTAATCACTGAGTTAAGTTGGTGTCTGCTGGGTTTCTCTACTATAAAATTACCATTTTTTCTTTGCAGTTAATACATTTCTTGGAAAAGATAATAGGAAATTATGCAAATCTTTCTCCTCAAACTTTTGTCTACTAATTTTAGCATCTTTTTGTTGACTTTATCTGCAACGTTGTGCTTTTATTGCTTTTAGAAAAAGAATTACAAAATGAATAGAATATACTAGAAGATTATAGTAAGAATCAAGATTTTAATGCAAAATATTTGAAAGCTACTTCTTTACTTAATAATAAATATTGCCTTTGATTTCATAATGGAGTTAACATCATAATTTCACATGAATAAATTTTGAGACTATGAGCAAGCACTTATAGTTCAGAATCTATTTTCTTATTTTTAATAGGGACAACAATAATAATTGAAAATATTGCTGCAGAAATAGAAAGTCATTAAGAGTAGATGCTCTAGTCAGACTACCTGGGCTGGGAAGCGTGAAAATGTCACTCACTAACTATGGGTCTTTTAGTAGATTATGTAACTAGTTATGCCTCAGTTTTTCATGGAACCAATGTGAAGCTTAAATAAGATAATAGATGTCAAATACTTAGCACAGTGCCTGGCATATAGTAAGTGATTGACATATATTCATTAAATTTGAATTTAATGTATTCAACCACTAATCTTAGATGTAACACTTAAGAAATATAAAGGGTCTGAAATTTTTCCCTGCTTGCAAAGTAATACAGGTTACTCTGCCAGTTTCATGGATGCTGACAGAAGTCACAAGACTCTGGGACCAGAGACAAAGGACTTTTACCCATCATACAGCAAACAGCATGAGCTTCTTGTTCTCACTGGCAATGCTTGTCTTCCAAATACCATGAAGGCGATATAGAGTGGCCCGCATAGAGAGGTTTCTTCATGAATGAGGAATCCTGAGCTTGGGAAATATTTCTCTTTTATATTGGAAAGCAAAAATCCTGCTCTCTACTCCAGAGAAAGACACCATCTCTGTTTTCTGAGGTTGTTTACTATATAAGTATCCTTGAAAACATAGCCCAGAACAAAAGATGTCAGTGCCTTTGCTCAGAAGGTATATGGAAATGGGAGAGAACCATGGAAAATTGTCTCCTACCAGCACTGAGCAATGTTTGATGCTTTCTTTGTAAAACAGCAAATTGATCTGTAGGGATTTTTACCAGCTTTCCAGAAAAGGACGGAAATTAGTATATTTAGTTAATTCTGTAATGACTCCTGGTTTCTTAAGACTCTTCGTTTCATTTGCTACTATATTTCAGCTTCTGTAGAGCTTTCCAGTATATAAATCCTACATTAATGCTTTTTTTTCCTTCTAACAAGGCAAGATAAGATTCCAACCACTGATTCTAGTCTGATTCTTAATTGTGTCTCAGAGCAACCAGCTCCTGAATCATTGTTCTATCTTGTCCGTATGGAGAAAACTATCTTCTCTATATATTTCAGATGGGCTTTAGTAAGGGTAGGGGATGGCTATGGACATACAACATAACTCCAACTCTGCCCAGCTCCCGCACTGACTCTTTTCTGCTTTTTACAGTGGAAGCTTTTAAAGTGTCACATCTGTTTCTAATCACTTCCTTTAGTCTTTTTCTGTATGATCAACTCAACAACCTGACTTGTAAAGGGGTCTAGACGATCTTGTAAGACACTCAACATGTGTTTTAAAAAATGCCCATTTAATATGTCATTTGAAAAACAAACACACAAACACACTATAAAAGTTTTCCTCAGTGTTTACATTCATGACAGAAAGAATTAACTGCCCTTTTATGGACATGGAATTTACTGTCCAAATCACAAGAAAGATGTTTAAAGCAATATATTTTGCTTTTTAAAAAGAAAATATTTTTTAAACTATGAACATTTCATACATAGAAAAGAGCATAGAAAATAATCTAGCAGACATCTATTATATATGACAAAAATTAAACAGACATTAACATCTTGACATATTTGTTTCAGCTCTCTCTTATAAAGGAGGAAAAAGGAAAACAGTTAAGCACAATACTCTCCTTTTTCAAAGGTGTAACTTCTGTTATGTGTGCTTTAAAAATTATTATAAATAATATCACATTAGAAATATTCTTTTGCTAGATACCTTTTGCATTCATCATTATATTTTGGTCATTTATCTCTGTTGATATATTTTGATATCGCTTATTAATTTTAAAGAATTTAGGCCGGGTAGGGTGGCTCATGCCTGTAATCCTAGCACTTTGGGAGGCCAAGGCAGGCAGATTGCTTGAGGTCAGGAGTTCAAGACCAGCCTGGTCAACATGGTGAAACACGATCTCTACTAAAAATACAAAAATTAGCTGGGTGTGATGGCGGATGCCTGTAATTTCTGCCTCCCATGTTCAAGCAATTCTCGAGCCTCTGCCTCCCGCTGAGGTTGCAGTGAGCTGAGACATGCCACTGCACTCCAGCCTGGGTGACAGAGCGAGACTCTGAAAAAAAAAAAAAAATTTTTTTTTTAATACTTTAAGTTCTGGGGTACATGTACAGAACGTGCAGTTTTGTTTCATAGGTATACACGTGCCATGGTGGTTTGCTGCACCCATCAACCTGTCACCTATATTAGGTATTTCTCCTAATGCTATCCCTCCCCTAGCCCCCCACCCCCAGACAGGCCCCAGTGTGTGATATTTCCCTCCCTATGTCCATGTGTTTTCATTGTTCAACTCCCACTTATGAGTAAGAACATGCGGTATTTGGTTTTCTGTTCTTGTGAGAGTTTGCTGAGAATGATGAAAACCCCCAAATTTTAAAGAATGTAATAGGTTAGGAACTGAATGAACTCTGTCATCAGATTCTGGGTTCAAAATCTGAGTCTACTGTCAAGTAAGTGTGATGTGCTCAACATCAATTTGCATAGGATCTTTGGGTCTTGATTTCCTTATACATAAAATGTCAACAATTATATCAACATTATTGAGTAGTTGTGAAGATCAAAGGAGGAGTGCATCTAGAGTGCACAGAATAGTGTATTCATTTCTAGGGCTGCCATAACCACCCCCACAACCCCATCCCCGGCTGGATGGCTTCAACAGAAGTTTATTTTCTCACAGTTACAGAGGCCAGAAATCCAAGATCAAAGTTTCAGCAGGTCTAGTTTCTTCTGAGGCCATTTTCCGTAGCTTGATGATGCCTGCCTTCCTGCTGGGGCCTTACATGGTCTTTTCTCTGTGTGTGTGCATCTCCTGGTGTCTCTTCATTTGCCCAAATTTCCTTTCCTTATAAGGACAGCAGTCAGATTGGATTAGAGTCCACCCTAATGGTCTCATGTTAACGTAATCACTTCTTTAAAGTCTCTATCTCCAAATACAATCATATTCTGAACTGGAGGGTTAGGGCTTCAACATATGAATTTTGGGGAGACACAATTCAACCCATAACACATAGGTATTATTCTTCGTTTATGTTATTTGTATTCTCCTTAGTTTATGTATGCATCTGTCCCCCCACCATCACCACTGAGAAATATTTGGTTTCCTACTTTTTAACAATTCTAAAAAGTTCATTTTTGTATGAGTATCTTTGGATATACGCAAGATAGTTTCCTTTCTTTTTTTCTTTTTTTAGGATAGAAATCTAGAAGTGGAATTGCTGAGCTGTAGAGTATGTGAATCTCTATAACTTTCAACTTTACCATGTATTGTCAAATTGCTCTGCAAAGTGATGGTACCAATTAATGATACTACCAATAAGGTATGATATGTTTTTCCCCCACATCCTTGTCAATATTAGGTGTTACCAGATTTATTAATGTTGGCCAATCCCTTTTTATTTTGAGACAGGATGTCCCTCTGTCACCCAGGCTGGAGTGCAGTGATGCAATCTTGGCTCACTGCAACCTTTGCCTCCTGGGCTCAAGCGATCCTCTGGCCTCAGCCCTCCGAGTAGCTGGACCTAAAGGCAGGAGCCTACAAGCTGGGCTAATTTTTAAATTTTTTGTAGAGATAGGGTTTCGCTATGTTGCCCAGACTAACTCCTGAGCTCAAGCAATCTGCCTATCTTGGCTTCCCAAAGTGCTGGGATTACGGGCATGGGCCATCGTGCTCAGCCATGTTGGCCAATCTTAATGCTACATCATGAATTTGGGGGCTATCTCATTGTTTTAATTTGCATTTTTCTGATTTTTAATTAATTAATTTTTGCCAATATGAATCTGGTAAATAATTTTTGAGTGTCTTCTCATGAACTTTTCATTTAGCCTCTTCACTTCCCATTAACCAACAGTTCATACCCTTTGCCTATTTTTCTGTTTATCTTTATTCTATAAACTCATAGGAGATCTTTATATGTTCTGACTAGTAATGCTTGGTAAAATATGTGGGTTGTGATTATATTTTTTTAAGTCTACAGCTTACATTTTTATTTAATGATATCTTTTGTCATACAGAAGGCTTGATTTAAATGCATTATAATTTAATAAAGCTGTATTATAAAGATTTGTCCAGTAAATTTTGATGACTACCTATCATATATATATTTTTTTTGAGACAGAGTCTTGCTCTGTTGCCCAGGATGGAGTGCAGTGGCGTGATCTCGGCTCACTGCAAGCTCTGCCTCCCGGGTTCACGCCATTCTCCTGCCTCAGCCTCCCAAGTAGCTGGGACTACAGGCGCCCGCCACCACGCCGGGCTAGTTTTTTATATTTTTAGTAGAGATGGCGTTTCACCATGTTAACCAGGATGGTCTAGATCTCCTGACCTTGTGATCCACCTGCCTCGGCCTCCCAAAGTGCTGGGATTGCAGGCATGAGCCACCGCGCCTGGCTGACTACCTACCATATGTTAAAAACTGGGCTAGGTGCTGGGACTTTTGGAAAGTTGTAATTCTTATCCGACAGCTGATTGTCTAAAGGGATGATAGTCACATATATTAGAGATGGTAATATAATGTAAAAAATACTGAAACTGAACTCTCGATTCTCTCTTCTCCTAATGCTCTCCATCTTGGTAAATGGCATAGCCAGTTGCTCCATTTCTTAGGCAAAGTACTTGAAGTGATCTTTCACTCTCTTTCACACTTTGCATCCATCCATGAACAAATCCTGTTATGCTCTATCTTCAAAATACATTCTGAATCTGACCACTTCCCACCACCGCACTACTACCACTGTCAAGCCACCATCATTTCTCTCCTCAACTATTGAAGCCATTTGTAACTGGTCTTTCTGTTTCTATACTTGCCACCTTAAATTCTTAGTAGACCAGCAGAGGGATTCTGTAAAAGAGAAGTCAGGTGATTAATTCTCTACTCAAGCTCCTCCAGTGGCTTCCATAAACATGTAGAATAAACTCAAAGTCCTTCCTGTGCCAATCTTAGTCTGTACGTTGGTCTCTTCTCTGCCTTTGTGTCCTCTCATTCTTTGCCTTGCTCATTCCATTCCAGACACACTCAGTTACTTGCTGCTACTTGAATATATCAAGCATATTCCCTTATAGACTTGGCATTTCGGGTTCTCTTTGCTTGGAATAATCACTCCTCCAGTCTTTTCCAGGAGTTCACTCAGATCTTCTCCAAGTGTCATCTAATCAGGAGGCCTTCCTTGGCCACTCTATAGTGTCCTTGCCCTTGCTGTTATCCTGTTCATTTGTTTTCTCTGTCATTGGAATGTAAATGTCGTAAGGGCAGGTCTTTGTTTTGTTGATGTGGTGTTTACATGCCCCCCGTTTTCCTGGTTTAATCACTATGCTACTTTTCTAGGTAACAATTTCATATCTCCACTTCTCTTCTCAAATTCTTCTCTCTTCTCCCTCCCCATCATTTCCTTCATGAACTTGCTTCCCATTTCATGGAGAAAGTAAAACTTCTACACATTTTCACCATAGTATTTATTAACCTATCATACTCTGCTTCTATTCCTTTAATATAGATGGATATCCACAATTTTATCAAAGGCCTGCCTCTCTCTTTGTGCACAGATCCATCTCCTTACACCTTTTCAAGGATTTGCCTGTAACAATTGCCTTCTCTCCTGAATTATTAATATATTCCCCCTTTCTACTGTATCTTCTCCATCAGGATATAAGCACGATGTTACATATTTCATCTTCAAAAAGAATCATTTTACCCCACATACCCCTGTAGCTACTCCTCCATTTCTCTGCTCCCTACATAGCAAAACTATATACTTGTTCTTTACTTTCTCTTTTTGGAAAAGCAATTTGAAAGTGAAACCAAGATATTCAGTTTTAGTGGACCTTGAGTGAGGTCAGGAAATTGCATTATATGTTTTTAAGACTCCCTTGGTGAGTGTGCTCAGGATTGAAAACTATTAATTTAAGATTTTGTGTTAGGAACTATTACTAACTGAAGAGGACCATAAATGAAAATGAAATTCTCCAATTTTACTGGAAGCCAGTATTATAAACATTTGATTTATAAGACATAGGTAATTTACCAGGAACACAGTCATGATGGAAAAACTGGTGTCCCTTTGAATTAGTTCCTTGTTTATCTTACTGTTATGGAAATCTTGGACTAGTAACAGGAAATCTTAACATTGTCTCTATAGGCAAATGCTTGCATTTTCCAGCCTTATTGATGTGGGAAGCAGGCAGTAGATGAGGTGACAGGAAGAGGTGGGAAGGGTGTAGGGAAATTGTGATTTCTCTATTCAAGATGACTGTGTTTTCCAGATATAGATGCTTAAGGTCTATATATATCCTTGTATGCCCTCCTTAGTATTTAACACCTTGCCTTTTATGTGGCAGTTGTTAGCAAATAATGTATTGAATAAATAAAAATAGAAAAGCTGTCATCTCCTTTTTTGTAATTCCAGAAGCTCTCAGGAAGTTCATAATGACTAGCCAAAGATGCCTAAAAAGAACAAATCTGATGCTTTAGTTCTTTAGTAAATTCATTCACTCACTCAAAAAATAGTTATTTTTATACGCTAGGCCCTGAGATTTAGCAGATTTGTGGATGCAGATTTGGTGCTACTCATACAAGTTTTAATCTAGCATGATTTTAACCCATGCAAACAATCTGATGCCACCAGTTTCTGACTATGTCGTTTTGTACAGATCATTTCCAAGGTCTGTGCTTCAGCATCTCCATGTATGAGGTGGGAAGATAGAGTACATTTTAATGGATTGCTATGAGGATTAAATGAGAAAATCATATAAGAATATTGTTTACCCACTATAAAACTTAGCATAAGTTTTACTTATTGCAACAATTTATACTCTACACTTTTTAATAGTAAATTGGAAAAAGAACAAATGTAAAGGGTAAAGCTGAATTGTTTTGCTGTCGCTAGTTGTTACTTTTTTATTTTCAGAGAGGCCTTTTCAGGTTTAAAGCTGACTGCTATGAATGAAAAGCCTGCTTCCTTCTTCGACATTCAAGTGCAAGGGTAATAACCTGCTACAGATCGAGTTGACCTTGCTGGGCTTGGGATGCTGTGGGATAGCATGCTGGTTGTGGGGCTCTCAAGCACTCTGCTGGTTGTGAACGGTTCTCATACAAAACAAGCTGGCAACCCAACATCGTCTTTAATCACTGGCTTTCTTTAGGCCAGGCCTCTTCTTTGGTGTCTGGCTCCCAGTAGCAAGCCGCTTGATGAAATTTCCCCAGAAAATCAGAACCATTATGAACTGCTACCAGAAGGGATCATGCTTTTATACAACCACTCTTGTGTTGCCTTCAAAGAGGCTGATAACTTCATGAATCAAAAACCTTAGTGATCACCCAGGACTGTGGTTCCCAAAGGCCAGTCCTCAGGTTTCAGCTCAGGTTTCGTCATGATGGCATTTTCATTGATTTCATCAGCTGAATATGTTTTAAAGAATCGTCCTTTATTCTGTTCTTTCATAAAATGACAAATCCACATTGAAAAATAGCATGGTTGTCTTTTCATGCACACACGCAATCTCTGAAATCACAAATTCTAGAAACTAGTTTTACAGATGGGGAAAATGAAACAGAGAGGTGATATGAATTCCCCAAAATGACATAGTCCATTCTTTAAAGTATAGGAGTAAATCCTAGATCTACTGATTAATACTTTAGTGCCAAGTAAGGAAACAGAACCACATATAATGAGAAAAGTAATTTTCACGTTAGAAAATTTCCAGCTTCCAGAGATATTTTGCTATTGCAGAGCCAGTGTGCACCATCATTGGCTTGTATTTTGGCAGAGGGAAAGTTTATACCATCATGGCCCATGCATTTTCCATTTACTCACCTCTTTCAAAAAAAAAAAAAAAAAAAAAACATATTGCCAGGAAAGACCTCATAGCATATTGGGCAGGCAGTCATGAATAAGGTTGGTACTTGAGATATGTTAGGACTTGGGCTTAAATTCCGGCTTCGTTATTGTCAATGTCACTTAATGTCTTGAATCAATCTCATCTGTAAAGTCTCTTTTTCTCTGCTAAGCTTCATACAAGGACAAAAAGGAATATACAGATAAAATTGCTTTATAAGTTGCATAATGTTCTACAGATTGAAAAAGTCATTATTGATGGCAAAAGTTAAAAGTTGCAACCTTTTATCTGTTAATAGGCCTAACTCTTAAGGGTGGTAGAGAATAGAGATTTTTGAAGTTGTGTGTGAATGTATGTTGGCAGCAGAAAAAAAAGAGACTGCACTTGCCTGAACCTCAGAGCAAGCGTCTCTTTATTTATTTATTTATTTATTTATTTGATAGAGGCTCGCTCTGTCACCCAGGCTGGAGTGAGGTAACATGATCTCAGCTTGCTGAAACCTCTGCCTCCCGGGCTCAAGCAATCCTACTGCCTCAGCCTCTCTAGTAGCTGGGATTACAAGCACCTGCCACCATGCTTGGCTAGTTTTTGTATTTTTAGTAAAGAAGGAGTTTCACCAATGCTGGCCAGGCTGGTCTTGAACTCCTGGCCTCAAGTGATCCACCTGCCTCGGCCTCCCAAAGTGCTGAGATTACAGGCGTGAGCCACCGCGGTCAGCTTGTACCTCTTTAAATTTTGCATTCTAGGCAACTCTCTTCCCTCACTCTTGTCCCAACCCTGAGCGTTATCTTGGTAAGGTGACTCTCTTTACTTCAGGGTGAATCTCAGAAAGAGATTTATTTAAGAACTGTCAGTTGCCGTTTCTAGCAGTTGAGGGAATGGGTGCGTTAGTCCTGGAAGAAGGAATCTGGGCAGCATGCTACAGTATCCACTAAACCTCTGTGGAAAAGGTTGGCAGTCTCTAACAAAGCTAAAATACACTTAACTTATGATCCTATAAGTCTATTCTTAGGTATATTTCCAAGAGAAATGGAAACCAAATTGTTCATAAAAATACCTACACGAGAATATCCAGAGCTGCCCCAAACTGGAAACAACCCTTTTGCCCAGCAAAAGGTAAATGGAGAAACAAATATATTCAAACATTTTAACGCCGCTCAATAATACTTGAATTTCATGGGTAGAGCTCTCAAACACTATGCTAAGCCCCAAAACACTGGGTAAAAAAATACGCAGAATTCTGTATGATTCAATATGAAGTCCTAAATAAGCAAAACTAATTTATGATTGAAAACAAATTTTGGAATGACTATCTCTGACATGGAAGATTGTCTGGTAAAGGGCATGAGGAAGCTTTCTGGGCATAGGAATGCTCTATATTTCTTTAGAAGTGTCGATTACACAGATGTACACATTTGTCAAAAGCCATCATATTCTTAATAGTATACGTTTTACTACATGTAAATCTAACTTTTAAAAAACCCATTTTTGTCTAATTAGGAAGATGCAAATTTTTAAAGCTTAGATTTGGCTAAGAGGTTACTATTCAGATTAAAAGGATTTTATAGCATTTCTCACACATATTAGAACATATTAGTGATACTGCCCTACCAGGGAAATAGAGAAAGTTACTTTCTTTCCATTCATTAACCTGTTCTCAGGTTGGTAAGTATTAAAGACTGCCTCTGTATGGCACCTGATCTCCTAAAGTACAATTGTTAAAAATTTGGAAACTAAACTTTGAGCAATTATAGATGGCCATAGAAATTCAAAGTCTGCTCAAAGAGTAATTAAGCTTTTGATATCAAAAAAGGACTTCTCGGTATGATGAAGCGCCATAGAACATGGACAATGTATATAAAGGGAGTCAGAACAGGCTAGATGATAGACTTTTTTTTGGCTCTAAGTCTGTTTTCTTTTCTTTTCTTTACTTTTCTGAGACAGGGTCTCACTCTGTTGCCCAGGCTGGAGTGCAGTGGAATGATCACAGCTCACTGCAGCCCCACCTCCTAGGATCAATCAATTCTCCTACCTCAGCCTCCCAAGTAGCTGGGACCACAGGTGTATGCCACCACACCCAACTATTTTTTTTTTTTTTTTTTTTTTTGTAGAGATGGAGTTTTGCCATGTTGCTTAGGCTTGCTAATTTCTTAAAACAATTCGACTGTCAATATCATTTATAGGATGGTTATATATAATTGTTTTTAAATTAGCCACATAGAAAATAATAAATACTTCTGTTCCATATTATGGTTTGGCCACTCCGAAAAAGTCAATTTTAAGAAATATTACCAGGAATGTCACTGATGAGTAAACTATCTTTGATTATTCTAAAAAAGGTAGCAGACAAAATCACACAAAAAGCTTCTCTTACAGAATGTTATTTAATAAGATTTATTTCTGTCTGAATTCATTTGTTTGTATTGCCTTGAGTTTTAAAGAATTTTAATTTAATAAAGTAAAAACCAACCAAAATGATATTATTATATAAAATTTCCCAAATTTCACTAAATTCTCATCCCACACATCACCCCATTTTATTTCCTGTTGTTAGTGCCACTGAGAATTCTTCTCAAAGTAACCATGACTATTTGTATTTTCTATGGCTAAATTGGGCAGCAGGAGGGATAGGGAGATGGTTTGTCTAAAAGCTTTCTACAAAAATGTGCTCCAGCTTTAACAAGCATTGGAGTTCTCTTTGGAGAGTGGTCAGCTTCATTTGAAAAAGTAACTCCTTTGTAATTTTTTTGTTAATTTTGTCAGAAAAGTTGATTTTCTTTCCATTCATTAATTTATTCCAACTTTTATGCTTAAAATATTTATTGAGCACCTACTATGGGCCTCTATAATACATGGTATGCATTTTACACCATATTGTATATGATATTGTATTTGCTGATACGGTATAAAGAAAAATAAGTCATCATTGACTGAATTCAAGGCACTTGCATTCTATGAGGAGAATAAATTTGAACACAGCAAATCAACACAATATTAATTTACTTTAACACATTACTGTTAAGGTTACTTTGAAAAATGATGTTAGAGCAGAAAGAACAAAATCTGAATTTTGGTGAGAGTTGGGAAATGGCCTAATTTAAAGATTCATACCTATATCATTCATTCTTTCATTTCAACCTCCCAGTTAATTAGCAGCATGGATTATGTGTTAGCTTTTACCCTTCTCCTTCAACCTCCATCTTCTTTTCTTGCAACTCTCTTGGGTATTTCTGAAAAACAGAAAATGCACTTAACCAAAAGATTGTGCTACTAAGTTTAATTAACTTGAAACACTTTTGTTTTTATGTTTGTCCTGTAGAGCTGGCAAAGTCTTCTTTATGCATGTCATGAAATCTCAGGTTTAGCTGGAGTCCTCCACGTGATATTTGGAGATGACACTGAGGAGCATATTTCCATCAGTTTTTATCTATGCACAGTGATTTTCCTGACAGAGATCAAGCCCATCGTTTCTGGTGCTTCATCTTCTGTTTTTAAGGAATCCACTTTCTCTATCAGTAGCTGCTGGTCTGCCTTTCAGTGCCTGAGTGTGACTGAAATTCTCAGATTTCATACTGTGAGACTTTCCCTTACTTAACCAGGAGAGAAAAGTTTATTTCTTTAAGCTCTCAGTTTTCATTGTTCTTTCTTTCTCTTGGATTTCTCCCAGTTTCTTCCTTTACTGCCAGACATAGGGTTATTACTAGCCTCCAATGGAGGCGTTTCTCACCCTAATCTGCTGATTTATTGTCTCTTCAATTTTTTCCATAGCACATTTGATAAAATTAATAATTGCAATCAATCAGGCTCAGACTATGTGCCAGGAATTGGCCAGTTGTTTTTACAGACAATATATTTAATCCTAACAGTGATCCTGCAAAGTAGCATATTATCACCTATGTCTAATGGTAAGAAAGCTGAGACTCAGAGAGGTTGGGTAACTTGTTACCAAGTGAGCAAACAGATAACCAAGACTGAAACCCAGATCTCTTGACTCCAAATGTTAGATTTTTCCCAGTCTACCATTTTGCTTTGTCTTGAAGCATAGTGCCAGGAACTTGTTAGGTATTTAATAGGTGTTTGTCAAATTAATGTATAACTACATATGTGGAATCTCCTATATACCTTTTTTCTATAGTGAAATTTTAAAAGTATCTATAATTGGTAGCTGGTAATGGTCTTGCTCACTAGCTATAAATAGCTAGAAAAAATGAGTACTATATATGATACATCTGTTTTCACACATTGGATGATACAGGATCATGCTCCATGACAGAAGGTAAACAAATGGGGTGAGCCCTATAATCAACTCAATTTTCAGTCTGGGAGCACTTTCTGGAATGTGTCACAGGGAGGGGGAACCCAAGCAAAGCTTGAAAGTTTCACTTAGTTGAGAAAACAAAGAGAAGAGTTTGGGAAGGCCTAAGTGACTTGAACTGCAAGGTAGAGTATCAGAGAAAAGGGAGATAAGCCCAGAAAGAGATCCAGAAATATACATAGGAGTCCCTGTGAGCCTTTGGCTGAATATTATCTGGTGCATGTATAGAATGGGACTCTCTGAGGTCAAGTGAAGAACAAGTATCTGGCAAAGAATTCCTAATGAGGGAGTGTAAGCCAAATAATTCCTAGAGCCAACAAAGGGCTGGGAGTTCTGACCAATCAGAATACAGAAATCTTGTTGAACCTCTAGGGCATTCTGTAGAGATTCAAGAAGGTTCATGCCATGGTAACAGAGTAAAGGACAGTCTAAATCTAGACTTACCCTAACAAGGTTTAAAAACAATATGTGAAAGCAAAAGCTGATTCACAAGCAACTTAAATGTTGAACAAAACAAGCTGTCACATTCTTTAACGGAAGACAGCAAAATCTAGATATTTAATAATGTAAAACTTACAATGTCCAGCATCCAATAAAAAATATTAGATATGCAAAGAAACAGAAAAATGTCACCCATATCTGTAATAATAATCAGTCAGTAGAAATGAATCCAAAAGTTATGGAGATGGTGTAATTAGATGACAAGAACTCTAAAATTGCTATTATAAATATTTCCAAGTATCTAAAGAATAATATAAACACAATGAGTCAAGAAATAACCAAATGGAAATTCTAGAGATGAAAAATAAAGTATCTGAAATACAATATTCATCTGATGGACTTAACAACAGAAGAAATGATTAGCAAACTTGCAACTAACCAACTGAAGACATGTAGATAAAAGAGGCATAAGACAAAAAATAAACAGAGCCTCAATTACCTTGAGAAAATATGAAATAGTATAATATCTATATAATTAGAGACCCAGAAAAAGAAGGGAAGAAAAATTATTTAAGAAATAATCGCCATTTTTTTCCCAAGGATCTCAACAGGACAAACACAAAGAAAATATCAAGCTGCATCATAGACAAATTATTGAAAATCAGCAATAAGGAGAAAACCTTAAAAATAGCAAGATAAAAAGATGCATTATTTGTAAAATTAAAAAAGAAAACAATGATTGCTGAATTCTCATCATACCAATGCACAAAAGACAACAGAACAATATCTTTAATGTGTGAAAAGTAAAAAAAAAAAAAAAAGTCTAAGTTTTACATTCAGGAAAAATATTCTTTGAAAATAGAAGACAATGAGATTTCTGATTTGTGGTTATCACTCCCATTCTCATAATAAGAAAAAATCTGAAAAAAACTGGAAATCCACAACTCTTCTTAAAATTGAGGTAACAGGGCAAGCCACTACCTTGAATATTAGAGACAGGAGGATACAAAGAATTCAGCTTAAAGAAAGAAGGAAGCCTTGGAGGAGAAGCCTGGTGCTGGAGCCTGTAGCACTTTCCACAACATCAACTGTGCTACTGTATAATAACAGGGCATTATAGCCAAAAGAACTGTAAGCCTCAGACCCTATTTAAGGAAAAGTCTCCAGGGAAATCTAAAAATAACAGGGAAGACTAAAACAAAGACACCCAGAGAAAATGTTAGCCTCTGATATGTACAGCTATAGCAACTGGCAAACACAATGTAACTCCTAGCCAGATCAACATTAAACCTCACACAAAAGGTCTATTTACTTCATTTCCTTCTAATTGATATGTCCCCTCGGGCTGTCAACAAGAAACTAGAAGTTGTGAAAATGCAAAAACTCTGTCTGAAGAGAGAAAGCATGCGTTAGACTCAGACTGGCAGAAATTTCGAATGATCAAACCAGATATTTAAAATAACTATGATTAAAATGCTAGCAGAATGGAAAAAGTAAACAACATACACAAATGGAAGGCAAAACAAAGACATTTTCAAATAAGCAACAGGTGATAGAATGTGTCATCCACAGACCTGCACTATAAAAAATGGTAGAGGAAGTTCTTCAGTATGAAAGTGAATGATACCAGATGGAAACTGAGATCTACAAAATGAAACATCATTGGAAATATCAAATACATGGGTAAGTATAAAACATTTTTTTCTCATTTAAAAAGTATCTTTAAAGGCAAATTAATTATTTAAATAAAAATAATAACTACATTGTATAGTTAATGACATAAGCAGAGGTGAAATATATGATGGGGATCACAAAGTAAGGCGGGCAGAAATGATAGTTTACTCTTTTAAGTTTCTTACATTATATATTATTTGATATTTGATGAATATTATTTGATGGTAGTCTGTGTTAAAAGAGGCATACTGTAAATCCTAACGAAACTACAAAATAAATAAAACTAAATGTTATTGTTAATAAACCACTAGAAAAGATAAAATGTAACACAGATCCTGTATAATTCATCCAAACAAAATCAGAAAAAGTAGAAAAAAGAAACCAAAAAACCAGGTGGGATAAACAGAAAACTAAAAAGATAGTATATGGAAACCAAACATATTGGTAAAATGGTAAAAATATATCCATATTCTAAAAGAAAATAACCTAACTGAAATTGCCAACATTTTATAAAACCATTTATTCACTGAACATCAAAAATGGAGAGCTCTTATCCAAGTCTAAATTGATTTAAATTGAGGATGCTGTCCATCATAGCCTTCTCATCTTCCAGGGCTAGTTCTGGATGGTACTGCTGCCTCCAAGAAGCATCAAGATTTAGGAGGGCTAACAGTGATTGGACATAACAATAGGTGAGCTTTGGGTCTCTTTACTGGAGTGCTGGCCAAGGGCAAAGGATGTAGATAAATATTAACTATGGAATAAATGATCCATTATAGAAACAAAAACCAAAGCAGCTATATCCATATTCTATCTTGCATTTTATGTATATATGTGTGTGTGTGTGTATATATGTATATACATGTATAAACAAAGTATTTTTTTCTTTTTCCCTTACTCTTTTTTTTTTTTTTTTTGAGACAGAGTCTTGCTCTTTTGCCCAGGCGGGAGTGCAGTGGCGCTATCTCGGCTCACTGCAAGCTCTGCCTCCTCCCTTACTCTTAATATTTTATATGAGCAGTGTTGGTGGTAGTTGCTTTTTTAATTTAGTTTTTTAGGTCATAGAATATCTAGGTAGAATTGTGAATCATGGATACAGTGGTTGACAGGGCTTTATGCTTCTCAGTTTTTGAAAATGATCAGGTACATCATCCCAAGGTATACACTTGGGAAAGAAGTGTATAAGGAAGAGGTACATCACGTTGTGCAGGGCCATGATTCTGTTATCAATGGAAGTTAAATATGGCTAAAAGGGTGAGAAAGAATCTGAGTAACTAAAGGGCTAGACTGCGCCAACTGCTGACTGCTGTCAGCTCCTTTCCAAGTTTTCCATGCTCTGTTCTGCATCACTGGGGCTAGACTTCTGCAAACTACACTTCCCAGACTCCCTTTGATGGTGGGCTTCCCTTTCTATTTCACCGGTGGGAGGTAATAGCAGCAGATTGCAAAGCAGAGCTAGAACTGGGGCAGGGAGACAGATAGAGAGGAAGGTCGTTGCTCTTCTCTTTATGCTTTTGCTGTTGCCACTGGCAGAACTGAGTGGCTATGTACTCCAGCCACCTTCAGTAGATCTAGCCGCAATAGATCTGGTGGGTGATTGCTAGTGATGGTCAAAGGTCATGGGCTTCAGTGATATCAGTAAGTCGAGCAGTTGTGATTACAGCAGCATAAGCAGTAGCTGCTGTCTGACCCCACAGCAGCAGAGTTGGCAGTTAGCGTTCCTAGGTTCTGCTAACACCACCTCCATCCTTCTGTGCCTGCAGCCCTACGGGTGGTGGCAGCTTCCTGAAGTTACAAATCTGTGGGATTATTTACAACTCCCTTTTGGCTTCCTTTGCGTTCAAATGCTTTTTTTTTTTTTTTTAAGTTTGAAAAGGGAAAGTTTGTTAGGAAGGAAGAACACTGCAAAACGGTGCAGTGGGGCACCTCAGTGAGAGGACTGAGTGCTGATTTTTCTTTTCTTTTCTTTTTTTTTTTTTTAATTATACTTTAGGTTTTAGGGTGGGAAACAAGTGCCTGCATCAAATCTTCCCTCCCAACCCTTGTTTGAAGTAACTAGTGTAGTTTTCATTTTCCTGATCAGACTCTCACTGATTTAGGGGACAGGAGAGATTTAAGCAAATATAAGCTCCTTCTAAAGGGCTTCCTAATATCTCCACTGCAGGATAGGCCAACTCATGAGGTACTTACCATACCCCTGTCTCTTTGGGCATGCCAAGTCCAGCTACCCCCAACTCTCAGGTCTTTGAGTATGTTCAAACAGACAACACGTGCCTAGGATTCAAATTGAAGCTGGGACATGTTCAGTAGGTATTAAGGTGGTTTATATTAACCTTAAATGTCCCTTTTAGTTGTAGTATTTTCGAATAGTGGTTTCCATCCTGTGGATCACTGTGGGATGTTAGAGATTTTTTTTGGAAGGGATTCATAAATCCATGTGGGCACAAGATTTTGTATACTGGAAAAAATGTAGTTTCTCGAAATACTATCTTTTTTAAAGCAAGTGTATGAAAATGGCTTTAGGATCAGTAAAATATAAATTTATGAAATACAAATTTATGTATATAAATGAATACACAGGTGTTTTTGGTAACTGCAATTTAAAAAATCAACACAGTCTAATAATATTATTTTTTCTTCTTGTGATGGGGGTAAATACAAAAATTATTTTATTTTTAAAAAGAAGCACTTTTACCTGAAAGGGTTGTAAACCGTTATACTAGAGCTCTGACTTTCAAATATGGCATAGTTTCAAATTCAAGTGACTCATTTTAAAAGTTCTAAAGCCTGCAGTGTTTGGACGATAATTTTCTGGAACCAATCTTTGATTAACAAGAGTTTACTTTTTTAAACTATGATATTACTAAGTAACTCAGATTTAATACACTTAGGTCATTTAGGAATTCCATCACAAATGGGCTTTTATTGGCAAGATAATTAATTTTATGGATATGCATAGTTTTTGTTTCCTCCTTAACAGAAAATTTTAATTATATCTTAAGAATCCAGGGAGCAAACTTTGAGAATAGCAGTAAAATACGACTGTAAAGTGAGCTTCAGTTATAGTCCCTGGTTTTCTTCCAGCTGTCAACACAAGTGCTGCCATTTTAGGATGTTAGATTAACTAACATGATTACTTCTGCCATAAAAATTACTAGCGACAATGCATTGTGGTTGAAAGAAGGGAACCTAACATTTATTGGTGGCCTACTAAGAGCAGGATGCCAAACCAGGTTATATATATGAAACTTAACAGAAGCTCCAAAATTGCAATAATTTGGCCAGGAACATATAGTTAATAGCTAGCCAAGGCAGAATTTAAATAGATGTTTGTTTGGTTAAGAGCTAGATTTGACACCAAATGGCGGGGTTTGACCCCAATTCCTCCAATAATTGTCTATCTGAACTTGGTCTAGTCACTACCTCTAGCTTCAGCTTCCTTATCTGTAAAATGGGAACAGTTACACTGCCTCTGTCGTGGGGTGGTTTCAGAATTCAATGTGACAGCTGGGCGCGGTGGCTCACACCTATAATCCCAGCACTTTGGGAGGCCGAGGCGGGAGGATCACGAGGTCAGGAGATCGAGACCATCCTGGCTAACACAGTGAAAACCCATCTCTATTAAAAATATAAAAAATTAGCTGGGCGTGGTGGTGGGCGCCTGTAGTCCCAGCTACTCGGGAGGCTGAGGGCAGGAGAATGCGTGAACCCAGGAGGCGGAGCTTGCAGTGAGCCGAGATCGCACCACTACACTCCAGCCTGGACAACAGAGCGAGACTTCATCTCAAAAACAAAAACAAAAACACAGAATTCAATGTGACAATGCACATTACGCAGAAAGCATATTGACTGACACATAGTAACTACTCTAAATGTTAGCTCTTACTATTTTTATAATGCTCCCATTTTCCTTAAAATTAGAGTTAGTAAAATTGATGTTTAGACCTAAGTCTATCACTAACAACTAAAGTTGTATGAGTTTCAAAAAGTCACTTTAACCTCTAAACTTCAGTTTTTTAATCTGTAAAATGGAGACAATTAATAATGATTTTCCAGCCTCTTTTGAAGGCTATTATACAAAATTAAATGAGATTAAGGAGGCAAAAAAATAAAATGCTTTGTGCACAATCGTGAGTTTATAAATATATAAATATACATTATACTAAATATATAGTTGTTTTTGAGAGCTTCACCTTGGCTTAGAGTTTATCTGTTTTAAGAATAAGGTGTTGCCTCATTTAAGGTTTTGATTTATTTACATGTTTTCTTATGTAATTTTAAATGTCTTCAGGAAAGGGCGTGCATGCTCTGTTTGAAACCCATTGCCGGTTTCAATATTTCTTCCTCTTCCCAGAGAAAGGCTCAATTTAGCAGCAGAGCAAACTGGACATTTTCTCACCATTTGTTTCACCAGAGAAAGGAAGGGACAGCAACTTGGAGTCTGGAGCTGACGCAGAGGATGTTTCTTGATATCTTCAACTTGAACCTGTCTCACTTGACAGATTTATGCTGCCAGAGTGGGTCTTCTAGTAAGAAGCCCCTGTCATCAGACACTGCAATTCACTTGGTGATTTTCCAGACTCCTCAAATCTTTTATGGAAAGAGGTAGATCATGGATATAAATATAAAAAGATAAAAATAGCAACTTGCCTTTCAATTGAGTACAACAATTTATTCAGGACAGGAAAAATGAATTAAATTTGTGGAAGTTATCCCACTAGATTATCTTTTAAATGATTAATATAAAGCCGAAAGATGTATTTCACTTCCAAAGGCATAACCTGTTAATCTCAAAATTCCACAATTTCTCTTTATCTCTCCTTTTTTCTCGACCCCTTGGGTTCATTCCCCATCCTTTCTTTTCCAGTCTGCTGCCATTCTTCTAAATAGACTTTCTCTAGTCTTCTAGCACCTTCACATTCCACTGTCCACCTTGTTGCCTTGTTGCCAGAGAGACCTTTTTCAGATACACATCTGAGTATGTTATTCTCTTTCAATTTCTTCCCATTACCATCAACTACAAAGTGCACACTTTTGCGTAACAGTGCTCACAAGAAATACTAGCTTCCTCATCCTTTCATTGCCTAACCTGGTGCTTAAAGCCTCCACAGTCTGTTCTCCATCTGCTCTTATATTTTTATTTTCTTCTGCCCTTTTCCACTTTACAAATTCCCAGCCATCCAGGACATCTTTATGTTCCCCAAGGATGAGTTAAACGTTCATATTCCCATTCCTTTTTTCATTTTTTTCTCTCTCTTCCCTGACTAGAAAATTTGTATTCATCTTTTTAGAATCAGCCACCTTGTGCTGCATCCTTTGTGAAGACTTATTTGCCAGTCCCTAACAACCCCCCTTTCCCACCTGTAGATTCAGCTCGCCTGCCTCTGCACTTTCATAGCATCTAGTACTTACACATCTCTAAGAGTATACTTGGATATTAGCATGTAGCATTTGTGCACATGGCTGTCTCTCTCAACGGACTGTGAGCTCCTTGAGGGTAGAGACTGCCTATCTTATTTTATTTTTTGAGTCATTAGTAACAAATATAGTGCCCGGTACAGGGTGCTAGTAGATGGTAATGGCTCAACAGTTAAACTACAGACTCAGAAAGACCTGGGTGGGAAGTCCAATGTTAGTACTTACTAGCTAAGTAATATTGGGAAAGTCACCTGATTCCTCTTGATTTTAACTTTTTTCATCTGTAAAATGCAGACAATAACAAAATACCTATCTTATAAGGCTGTTGCAAAAATTAAATAAGTTAGTATGTGTAGAACTTTTTTTTTTTTTTTTTAGATGGAGTCTCACTCTGTCACCCAGGCTGGAGTGCAGGGGCGTGATCTCAGCTCACTGCAGGCTCCGCCCCCGGGGTTCATGCCATTCTCCAGCCTCAGCCTCCCGAGTAGCTGGGACTACAGGTGCCCGCCACCTCGCCAGGCTAATTGTTTTGTATTTTTAGTAGAGACAGGGTTTCACCATGTTAGCCAGGCTGGTCTCGATCTCTTGACCTCGTGATCCGCCCTCCTCGGCCTCCCAAAGTGCCAGGATTACAGGCGTGAGCCACCGCGCCTGGCCCCTGGTATGTGTAGAACCTTCAAAGCAATGTCTGGCATAGTAACTCTGTACTTTGTATTGGCTTTTGTTTATTATTATTATTATTGTTGTTGTTACCTCTTACAATTGTTAGGAAGATTACATAAGATGGCTCATACATGGGAAATGTTTAGCACGGCAACTGGCTTGGAGTACACGTTCAGTATAGATTAGATGTTTTAATCATTATTACTTTTATTATTAAGAATTGTTGAAGAGATGATCTTCCTGTTTTCTTGTCTGTTGCCCTTTAGACACCATCTCTGGAAGTTCCACTAACTTCAAAACTCACTACATCCAAAATTTATCTCACAATATTCCCCTAAAACCTGCTCATGTAAAAATGCTTGGCAGAGCAGCTACATAAATATTTTCTTCCTCTTGTCCTGTCCCCTTCCCTCTCTTCTTCCTCCTTCTCCATCCCTTTCTGCTTTTCTCCCTAATTATCCCATCACCTTTCTCTTGGTGTTCTAAAATTACTTTAATCTCTTGCCTCTCCTTCCCCTCAACACAATATTTCACTGATTCCCATGATATTTTTGAAAGGTGTCTGGGTTGCATGTATTTCTGTGTCATCCTCATGGCCATTTCTTTGCAGAGTTTCACCTGCCACCTGGATCATTTCCTATTTTTCTGCAGCCACTTCAGGGTGGGGACCCAGTATCACGAAGCTGCAAGGTAAAAAGGATCAAACCATAACTGCCTACATGTGCTCACAGGAACATAACTGCGTGAGGCTCACCAGCAACCAGGAAGTGAGCTGAGCCTAACATATGGGAGAGATCCTGTCTCATCTGCAGGGAAGAGCTGCTATATAGGAAAGTATCTGCTCATTGCTGCCATGTGGAAATGCTGGTATTGCTGGACTTTCTGATATTTTAGGAGAAACTGCTGATCTGTACATGAAGTCTGATATATAAATGATGATACTATATTTATATATCTATGGATAAATAAATAATGTCAACTGGTTCCAGAAAACAAACAAACAAACAACAACAACAACAAAACACCACTGTGTGGGCTAAACAAGCCTGCTGATTAGATTTGGCACATTGACAGAGAGGTTAAGGTGCCTAAGTGCCTGAAAAACTTTTGTGTTTTTGTTTATGAGAACAAATTCAGCAAAGTTTCAAGATACAAAATCAATTTACAAAAATCAGTAGCATTTCTATACATCAACAACATCCAAGATGAGACCCAAATCAAGAATGAGGTCCCATTCACAACAGTCACACACACAAAATACCTAGGAATACAGCTAGCCAAGAAGGTGAAAGATCTCTACAACAAGATTATAAAACACTGCTCAAAGACATCAGAGATGACATAAACAAATGGAAAAATATTACGTGCTCATAGATAGTAAGAATAAATATTGTTAAAATGTCCATATTGCCCAACGCAATTTATAGATTCAGTGCTATTCCCAGCAAACTACCAGTGACATTCTTCACAGAATTAGAAAAAAAAAAAACTATTCAAAAATCCTATGGAACCAAAAAAAAAAAAGAGCCTGAATAGTGAAAAATATGTTAAGCAAAAAGAACAAAACCGAAGGCATCACATTACCTGACTTTAAACCATATTACAGAGTTACAGTAACCAAAACATCATAGTACTGGTACAAAAACAGACACATAGACCAATGCAACAGAATAGAGAGCCTAGAAATAAAGCCACACACCTACAATCATCTTATCTTTGACAACATCTACAAAAACAAGCAATGGGAAAAGACGTCCTATTCAACAAATGGTGCTGAGATAACTGACTAGCCATATGCAGATTGAAACTGGACCCCTCCCTTTTTTTTTTTTTTTAACCATATACAAAAACCAACTCAAGATTGATTAAAGACTTAAATGTAAAACCTAAAACTATAAAAAACCTAGAAGAAATCCTAGGAAAAACTATTATGGACATAGGTCCTGGCAAAGATTTCATGACAAAGATGCCAAAAGCAATTGCAACAAAGAGAAAAATTGACAAATGGGACCTAATTAAATTAATAAGCTTCTGTACAGCAAAAGAAACAATCGACAGAGTAAGGAGACAACCTACAGAATGGGAGAAAATATTTTCAAACTGCATCTGACAAAGTTCTAATATCTAGAATCTATAAGGAACTTAAACAAAATAACAAGCAGAAAACAAACAATGCCATTAAAAATTGGGCAAAGGACATGAATAGACACTTTTCAAAAGAAGACGTACACACAGCCAATAAGCATGAAAAATGCTCAACATCACTAATTATTAAAGAAATCCAAGTCAAAACCAAAATGAAATATCATCACACACCAAACAGAATGGCTAATATTAAAAGGTTAAAAAATAACAGATGCTGGTGAGGCTGTGGAGAAAATAAAACACTTACACATTCTTGGTGGGAATGTAAGTTAGCTCAGCCATTTTAGAAAGCAGTTCGGCAATTTCTCAGATAACTTAAAATAGAACTACCATTTGACCCAGCAGTCTCATTATTGGGTATATATCCAAAGCAATGTAAATCTTCTACCATAAAGTCACATGCATGCATATGTTCATCACAGCACTATTCACAATAGCAAAAACATGGAATCAAATGCTCTTCAGCAGTAGACTGGATGAAGAAAATATGGTACATACACACCATGGAATACTACACAGCTATAAAAAGAACAAGACTATGTCCTTTGCAGGGACATGGATGGAGCTGGAGGTCATTATCCTAAGCAAACTAATGCAGGAACAGAAAACTTAATACTGCATATTCTCACTTACAAGTGAGAGCTAAACATTGAGTACACATGAACATAGAGAAGGAAACAACAGACTTTGGGACCCACTTGAAGGTAGAGGGTGGGACCAGGGTGAGGACTGAAAAACTACCTATTGAGTACTATGTTTAACACCTGGGTGATGAAATAATCTGTATAACAAACCCCCATGATACGCAACTTACTTATGTAATAAACCTGCGCATGTTCCCCTGAGTCTAAAATAAAAGTTAAAAAAAAGAATCAAGATTTGAGAAAAAAAATGTTTATGAGAACAAATGCATCCAGGTCTTTTTACCCTCCTATCTACTTCCCAGGCCTTTATTCAATTTATTTCTGCCTCCTGGATTTTTCTCTATTATTTAATCTCATCTTCAAAGCCCTTCTTTCATACCTTTTATACCAATCGAGAACTTTCTCTATGGTGAGAAGGTGAATTGATAAGGAAATATAAGAAGATAACTGGTGAAGTAACAGACAAAACCTGGTAGAAAATAGAAACAACAGTTCCTCAAATATTTTGAAAAATCTAGTCTTCTCTTTGGTACTATTGCACTCGGAGGAGAGTTGAAGCTAACTTTTATGTTAATTGAATTGTAAAGCATTTTACATTTCATTAGTGTCTAACTAGATTGTGGGTTCCTCAATGGCAAGGAACTGGCATTAAATACGAATTATATTCAGGGCTCCTATAGATCAGCAGATAACTGGATATATAAACATCAACAAATAATTAACTACAAGTCAGTTAGGACTGACCACTGGTTAGTTTTAGTTAGGAGGAGAATCATATTAATACACAATTGATATAACAATATTAGCTTTAGTTTATTAGCTTTAGTTAGGAGGGGAATCATATTAATGTGCAATTGATGTAACAATCTTTCAATATAGGGCTAAGGCTTTTGCTTTGCCTGCAGATCTACTGACTGGAATGGCCAGTTGACTATTTCTCTTTTTAATTCTTTTTCTCTTTAATTTTTAAATTTTATTTTATCATGGTAAGAACCTTAACATGAGATTTACCCTCAGCAAAATTCTAAATGTACAATACTGTATTGCTCTATATTCCTGTATAGAGATAATGTTTTACAGCAGGTCTCTAAACTTCTTCACCTTGCATAATTGAGACTTTATGTTCATCGATTAGCAACTCACAATTTCCTGCTTCTCTTAACCCCTGACAACCACCATTCCACCCTCTGATTCTATGAATCTGTTTTAGATACCTCATGTAAGTGGAATTATGCAGCCTTTGTCCTTCTGTGATGGGCTTATTTCACTTAGCTTAATATCCTGAAGGTTCATCTACGCTGTTGCGTATTGCAGGGTTTCCTTTTCTGATTTTCCATTTCTGATGGCTGAATATCAGTCAACTCTCTTGAGTGATTGTACCCATAACCTCTACAATTTTAAGGTTCTTTAAAGTGAAGCAAGCTATAAACACTTGGAGGGAATTTGAATGTTTAGGCCTCTTAGATTTTTATAATTTTCCTCCAATCTTTTACCATGGTCTTTTTCATGACTAATTTGACAAGTGTCTTTTACCAAGTTGACTTTAATTACTGGTCTTGATACAGTTGTATTAAATATTTGTATTGAGATAGTTGTATTAATTTTATCATATAAATACAAATGTCTTTATAAAAACTCACGTTTTATCGTTTCTCAGCCTTTTGGCTAAGATCAAGTGTAAAAACTCACATTTTATTAGCTTACATGGTATTTCATTCAATCTTATTACATTAAAAAATGCAACAAAGGACTATGAGGACAAATACAACTGACTTTTGCTTAGCATATCACCGTACTGCTGGGAGATAAGATTCTGGCACGCTGAACACTAACCCAACAGCACTAACCCAACCCTCTATTCTGTAGGCATAACTTTAAATTTTTTACAAAATGAATGGAAGCTATTGGATATTCTATCAGATTATTAGGTGAAGGTTCAGGTAAGAGAGTGTTTACACTACTATTGATTGGATTCAAGTAGCATTTACTGGGTTCTTTACAATAATAATATTTTCTCACCCATGTATATGTTCAGTGCAATTTCCAAGGTGCATTTTCTTATATTATCATATAAGAATCCCTATGAATAAAACTTTTTTCCCTTTTGACAGATGAGGAATATAATTTTCAGAAAGGTTAAAGTGACATCCCTAAGATCATGCAGCTTGAAAATAACAGAGTGGAGTCTAGAAACCTGTTCTGGTCTGACCTCAAGTCCAGGGCTCTTGCTGCTCCCCCAGTGCTTCCTCTCTAAGACCCGTTCAGTTCTAGCATGCTCTGATTCTATGATATATTAGCAATATCCTATATACATCATGCATTGTATTGCTAGGAGCTAGCTGTGCCTTCATATCTCTGTGGTCACTGGCAAGACATGGAAAAGAGGAGACTAAGTGGAGGAGGGGCCAATTGGTTTCAGATTGGTTGGGTAAATGTTTCACAACATCTTTGGGTTTGTCCCTCTCTCCTTTGATGAATGGCTCTCGCCTCTTTTTGACATGTTGATCTTGAGTGCTGGGTATTTTTCTCTTACCAGATTTGCTGCCAGTTTTCCATCCATCTCCCAGGGCTGAGATGAGGTGAGAGGTAAGTTGTTTGTAAGTATGATTTGACTGAGCAGTGCAACCAGGCTGAACATTTAGAAAGTTCTTCTGTACTTGGAGCCTGCTTTCATGTCTTGAAAATCCTGATTTATTTCATGACAGGGAAAATCTGAGCTGGCATGCAGAGTGGAAATTAAAATCTTAAAACTATGTATGAAAATTGAATATTCCAAATGGCCTGGTTTAAACATCACTCCGCATCGTTGATCAAATGTAAAAGTTCTTGAAATGAAACGGGGATTTATGACTAGGTGTAGGACTGGAGAAAGGCTTGACGAATATTTATGGGTAACTTCAAGGAATTCCACTCACTGCACTTTTGTCTGATTTTTGTACCCTCAAGTCTCTGCTTTGGAGATTTCAAGCCTGCAACTGCTTGTAAATTTAAAAATATTTTGGTTTGGCTGTATTCTTTTAACTTCTGAATTTTGTCAAGGAGTGGAAGAGAGACTATATATATTTATTTCCACACATTTATCACACTGCATATAAGTATATGCATATATTTTTCTTTAGATTTATGTCTGTGACTTTGAGAAGAGAAACCTTGCTTTAATTATCTCTGCACACCCTGACCTAATATAGTGCATGGAAAATAGGAGACCCCTATATGTGCTCTACTGACTCATATTTGTTAGTTATATTTGTTGAACACCTCCTTGTGCTAGGCCCTGTGCAAGTTACCGAGGGATGTACAGAGACAAATGGAGAGAGCAGGAATTTAAAAAATGACCTTAACTTTAAAACGTAAAAGAATAAAATTTTAAAATGCAAAGCATAAAACCATCCAGCCTTACAAATCAATTCCTTTTTTGTAAGCTTCAGTCAACAGCCCTGCAGGTGAGCAAATGTTGATCATTTCATATACATATCTTCGGTTTGTAAGGAAGAGGCAGGGATGTCTATTTGAATTTTATTCTCCCTTTGGCTGGAGAGGAATGAGATTTACACATACAACCTTTGTTGTTGGACAGGTTGGTGACAGTGGTGTAAGCGTCATCAACGAAATCCAAGACATGGTTTTAGGTACTTCCACATAAATTATCTCAAAAGTTCGGTAAGATTGGGAATTTTACTTATTTATTCATTTATTTATTTTTAGATGGGATTTTGCTCTGTTGGCCAGGCTGGAGTGCAGTGGCACAATCTTGGCTACTGCAACCTCCACTTCCTGGGTTCAAGCAATTCTCTGCCTCAGCTTCCCGAGTAGCTGGGATGACAGGCAGCTGCCACCATGCCTGGCTAAGTTTTGTGTTTTTAGTAGAGACGGGGTTTTACCATCTTGGCCAGCCTGGTCTTGAACTCGTGACCTCGTGATCCACGCCCCCCCCCCCACCCCGCCTTGCCCTCCCAAAGTGCTGGGATTACAGGTGTGAGCCACTGCGCCCAGCCAGGAATTTTACTTATATATTTTTTAAATGTTGTTCCTCTTCCTGAAAGACTTACCTTCTACCTTCCATCTGTTAAACACTCTCTGTCTTTCAGGTGACAGCTCCAGGGGTGCCCCTTGTGTGATGTCTCCTCTTCTAACTGCATGCTGGTTCATAGTCTCCTTCCTTTCTACTCATGTAATGCTTTGCATATTCCTCAAGCATGGCACATATGCATCTGCATGGCAAATACTCTTTTCTGAAGGTTGGACTGTGAGCTCCTCAAAGCAGCTTACTCGTTCACAGTAAATACCATTCTTCCATGCAAGTGCTCAAACTGGCGCTCTGGGAGCTTGTCCTGCCACCTTCTCAACCTTGCTACTACTCATGCAATGAGTCATCAGGTTCTTTGCATTTTACCCCTAAATACAACTTGGAGCCTCCAACTCCTTCCACTGTGGCCATTTAGTTCACGTCAACCTCGTGTCTCTTCAGAGAGCTCCTGGCTGGCCCCACTATTTTCACTCTCCTAAAACTCTCTCTTTTTTCCCTGCTTAAAACTCTTCTGCAAATCCCCATTAAAACTAAAATAAAATCCACAGATCTTAACATCCCCTACAGATCCCTGCATGATCTGGTTCCTTCCTGCCTATCCAGCTCTATCTTGGACCTCGGCTCCCTGATCTCCAAATGCATTGGCGTCTTCTTTGTCAAGTGCATTTGTACATCACATTTCTTCTGCCTAGAATGTTCTCTGTCCCACTCTTCACATAGCTAGCTCCTGCTGTCTTCAGATCTTAGCTCAAATGCCACAGTCACAAGTGGGCTTTACTGGACCCCTGAGATTTTCTTCAGAGGAGTTTATTTTTTTTCTTTATAGTATCTATCAAAATTTTTATTTACTTATTTATTTATTTTTGCTTAAAATCTGTCTTCTTCCCTGGAATGTAAGACCCATTGGGAGAGAGATGCATCAGTCATTGTTTTTTTTCATATATATATGTATATCATATATATATGTATATCCATATATATATATATAGAGAGAGAGAGTACTAAGTTAGTGCCTGAGAGTACAGGAGACATTTACTAAGTATTTATTAAAAAATTAAATAAAGGAATGGATAAAAATAAAATCCTTCAAGCATGACTGTCACACCACTACTATTGAATGGGCCCCTTATTTGTATTTAGGGTGTTTCTCACTAGTAAAGGTAATTAAAATATATATTTAGTTGTTTTTTTTTCTCCTATAGATAGGTCATATATGAATATATATATCATATATATCATATGTATCACATATATGTGATATATGATATCACATATGATATATCACATACATATATCACATATATATATATAAAAATACAAAATTAGCCGGGCAAAAGTATATATATATATACTTTTTGTTTTTGGACAGAATTTTACTCTGTTGCCCAGGCTGGAGTGCAATGGCGTGATCTCGGGTCACTGGAACCTCCACTTTCTGGATTCAAGCGATTCTTCTGCCTCAGCTTCCTGAGTATCTGGAACTACAGGCGCCCACCACCATGCCCGGCTAATTTTTGTATTTTTAGTAGAAATGGGGTTTCACCATATTGGCCAGGCTGTTCTCAAACTGCTGACCTCCAGTGATCCATCCACCTGCCTTGGCCTCCCAAAGTGCTAGGATTACAGGCGTGAGCCACTGTGCCCGGCCTATATTTTTATAGGTTGTGAATATCCTTTTATTCTCACCTTTCCCTCACCTAATAGTAACTGGAAGGTGCTAATTGGCCCATCTTTGAGCACCTAAAACGCTCCATCTGAAAATGCCCACCTCCTGCCCATGTATCTGTAAGTTGTCCATCCCTGCACTCTCTGGCCTCCCACCCTCTAGGGGAGGTCTGCTTCCTTCACTTTGGTGAGGGCTGCTGAGGAAGCCATTGTAGCCCCATTTTATATACAAGGAATCTCAGGCAAGCATACAGTGAAACAACTTAGCTGGGCTAGAACAGAGTCTCAGGACTACCTGTCAAAGAAGATAGATGGACTAGTCAAGGAGAGTTGGGGAGGAATTCAAACCACATGCCTGGCCTAGGCTGACAGTGAGGCTTAATGCAGGGAACCACACTTCACATCCTGTGCCGGGTTTGAAGTGCTCTGGTGATCTGCAAAGAGAGCCTCAACACAGCCAACTCACGGCCAAAAAAGAAATTCTCACTCAGAATATTTGCCAAACAACATTTTTATTTGAAAGAAACCAAGCCAAATAAAAACACATAGTATTTTCTTCTCATGCCTTTCCTTGCCTGGGATATTTATTTATTTACTTTTCTTTCATTCTCCTGACCACCTCTGACATTGTTTTTATTTTGAGGAGATTTAAAAATAACTTCCCTGTACTCATTCATCTTGCTGTCCTGAAATAGAGGGAATTTTCACATTTTCCAGCCAGTTTTAATGTAGCAGAAACAATCAGAGGTGCTGCTGTGACTTTTGGTGTATTAGAAAAGGGAAGCGCTGGGGCAGGTGGGCTTGGCCAATAAAATACAGCTGGGGAACAGGAAACTGCAGAGATTTCCCAGACTTGCCCTGCACTGGAGCCCCGCTGTGCTCTCCTGTGAAGCTGCACCAGGCCTCTGGGCTGAATTCCCACCTGGGCTTGAGAGGGCCCTCCCGTGTTGGTCCTTCTTGCTCCCTAGTGCAAGATTTCCTTTGCCCACAACGACACTGCCTCCCACATATAGGACAGTGCTATCGCTGTGACTCATTTCTGCATCTTGATTGCTGAGATCACTGATCAGGCTTGTGACAAAACAGCATCAAATCTGAAGAGTTGTGTCCTCCCCGCACCGCCCCCGCTGCCCTCACCATTATTTGCTCACCTATGAAGGTAATCCAGGATAGGAGTCCCTCTGAAGCAAACAGAACATCCATCAAAGACCCCTAAAGAACATAAGGTAATTGGCCGGGTGCGGTGGGTCATGCCTGTAATCCCAGCACTTTGGGAGGCCGAGGCGGGTGGATCACGAGGTCAGGAGTTTGAGACGAGCTTGGCTAACACAGTGAAACCCGTCTCTACTAAAAATACAAAAATTAACTGGGCATGGAGGCGTGCGCCTGTAATCCCAGCTACTCAGGAGGCTGAGGCAGGAGAGTCACTGGAACCCAGGAGGTGGAGGTTGCAGTGAGCCGAGATTGTGCCATGGCACTCCAGCGTGGGTGACAGGGCGAGACTCCATCTCAAAAAAAAAAAAAAAAGGAAAGAAAAAAAGGAACATAAAGTAATTTATTCCAGCTTGTTTTCTGTTTATTTCATTGTTCCAAGCATGATTCCCTCCATTCCATCTCTAGCTTGAATTCCAGATCATCTTCCCCATCATCCTCCCTGAAGGGCATTTCTGAGAATGTCATTCAAACTACTTCCATGGTTTTTCTGTGGGCCTTTGCTTATTGCTGTTTCCTTGCCTTTGAATGGCCTTCCCCAGGGTTTTTGTGTTACTACCCATTCGTCTAGGCTCAATTCTAATTCCACCTCCTCCACCATAAAGCCTTCTTGGAGGAAATTAAGTGTAAAAGCCCATGCTCTAGAACTAGGATTACCTGGAGATTGTCATTATAATTATTATATACATGTTCGTGGTGATGATGGTGGTGGAGGTGAATTCCAAGTTATTCACTTGCTAGCTATACATCTTAGAGGTATTTGCTTAATCATTGTCTCAGTTGCCATATCTGTAAAGTGGGAATAATATTTATGTCTATTTCATAGAACTTTTGAGAATACTTACTGAGTTAAAAGATGTGAAGTAGTTAGATTAGTTAAGTGCTCAATATCATCTTCTCTATAAAATCAAGCTGATTTGGACTTCTGTAATAATTCTTACAGCCTTCATGCATTTCTTAAATAAATACTTTTCAAGGTTACATGTGCTAGGCACTCTGCTAGGCACTCTGTGAGGAAGATAATCACAGTGTAGGATGCCGTGTTTATAGTATTGTATGTTTGACTCCTGTCGTTCTCAGGCAGCAAAGCCTGTCTATGAAGATAGGCACTTCCATTCATTCTGAAGTCCTCACATAGCAGTTATTCGGTGAATGTACCCTGGGTTGAGTCAAATTTTTCTGTGGATTAAAGATCTTTCATAGAGATGGGCCCTGAAGAAGCCATATTTTACCAACTGATCATCCCTGATCTCATAGGAGATGTGTATGTGTTTAATGGCATTACTTTGAATAGAGACATGTATCACTTAAAGGTAGCATCTGATATCACACGAAACTCAAAGTTTATGTAAAAGAATAGCACATCAATAACACAACTACTAACACCACTATCACCATCACTATTGCTATCACCATCACCACCATCATTATCACCATCACAACCATCACCACTATCATTACACCACTACCACCACCCCCACTACCATCGTCACAACTATCACCATTATATATACCATCATCAATATCACCACCATCATTATCACTACCACCATGACCACCCCAACACCATCACCTCCACCACCATCATCACCATAAACATGTATATAATAATAATGACAAAAAGTTAATAGACATTGTTGATTTTCAAGGTTACCCAATAACTTTATTAGATAGGAATTATTTTTCACATTTGATGAGGGAAGTAAGTTTCAAATGCCATCACTTTTTAAGTTTGTATATTTTTTCTATTTTAGAAATAGTAATATCAGTGATTTTGCAGGGTATATCTTATTTGTTCCTCCAGATCCACTTTTCTCCTCACCTTTCTCCTAACTGAAGTCAGTTCAAGAAACTGACTTCAACAGACAGCATCATCTGGGCTCCTTTACCCTGTAGTGTTCAGCTGAGTTCAGCCAATGGAAGACACTGGTAGAAGACTGGAAGGATAGAGGAGGGAAAGACTGGAATATTTATTCCCATCTTATACTACAGTTTTTGTAGTGATTGTTCTTCCTATTGGACAGCTTCCACCTATAACTACAGTTCTCTCCTGGTTCCAGAAACTGCTTTCTCCACTTCTTCTCCTGACCTAGGAGTAGCCACAGCTCCCAGCTGTTGTTAGACCCCAGGTGTATTTTGTCATCTCTTGTTACTTCCCTTAACCCTGCCACAGCTCTGAAAGTAGTCCAGTAGTTAAATACTCTTTGAATTATTTCTTTGAGTATGCCACCTGTTTGTTTCGTGCCTGGACCCTGAGTGATACAGTATAATAGATAATGTTCAATACAATATACAATGTAAAATACAATAGATAATACAATTCCTAAAAACAAAAAGGAAGAAAGGAAATAAAGAATAAAAAAAGAAACAAAGAAGAAAAACTGGATTTCTACCACCAAAATGAAATTATTATTATAATTACAGTGTATTTACTTTTAGCTTTTTAAATGCAATTTTTATGTAATCGTTACTGTGGTATATATGTATTTATGCTTATTAAGTAGTTATTTTTAACATTGCCTGGTCTCTATCAACATCATTTTTGATGATTGGATAATGGACTATTTGGGGGTGTTTTAATTTATTTTTCAGGTTACAAATGATGCTGTTTCTATATTTTGGTTATATCTATGACAGATTTCCTAAAGTATGATTTTTAGATCAAAGGAAATGAATACTTTTTGACTCTCAATCATATTCTCAAATTTCAAATCAAAGGATTCTATTTTAGAGGGTAATATAAGTCTCATTTTTTAAAGCAAACCTATTATCCCTAAATGTCTATTTTTAAAAATTAAAAATAGTTAACAAAAATGTTTTCTATTAAAAAAGGAGAGATTTAGAACATTAATAGTTATTTTCGTAATTGTTTTGTTTCATATGGCTTTTGCTACTAATTTTTTCTCTACATTCGGTGTAAGCTTCCTTTCATAATTAAATTAACATTATTATTTTTTGCTCTTTTGGTGGCTTTCTTAAAGTTTTTCATAGTCTAAATGCATATTTAACTAATAATCAAAGGTAAAAGCAAACAAAAGTTTTGATATTTTGTGCACCATGGCTCTTTTTTTGCATTAATTTTGATTCTTTAAAAATATTGCATTACAGTCTTATTTATCTTGCTGACATCTCTTAAAATTTTGCTCTGGAGGCAAGTGCCTTGCTTGCCTCACCCTCATCTTGCCTCTAAGGCCGGTGTCTCACTCGTGTTAGCACCTTCAGTCCTTAGCATAGGTTCAGCCCCTCCAAGGTATGTGATGCATCCTGACTGTTTGCTTATTGGGGCAATTTATTATATTATGTCTTACATATAAAGTGTTTTGGAAGAGGGACTCTCGAGCTGATTGACATGAATCATTTCCCTGTCCATAGAAACAGACTTTCCCATGCCCTCTGCTGCCCACTGTCTGGGTAAATGAAGCATTTCTGAGGTGACGGCTTTTGTAAATGTGCCTTAGAGCCCTCTATTTGATTATCCATTTCATTATGATTGCCTTCCCTTACACAAATGCTATCTAAATATTATGACAAGAAATAACAACAAAACAAGACGAAAAAGGAAAAGCAACCATCCATTCTTCTTTCTTCAGGATTAAGCATTGAGCAAAAGTATAAAACAATTACAGTTTTACCTAATTGACTGCAGCTGTGCAAATAGACAAGAACCCTAGGAGACTGATGTTCCCCCACCCTTTCCCAACCCTCACCCCATGAACATTTTGATAACTGGGTTTGTTTCACTTTTGCCCAAGGTAAGGTATGGATAGGAAGAATAAAACCAGGTTCACTGGATGAAAAGGGAAGGGATGTATCCTTTTATAAGAGTCAAATGGAGCTTGTGCCCATGGGATTTGATTCTTTTGTGGTTCCAATCTCCAAAACTCCCTTGTCAAGAGGAAAAGGTCATCTGGTCTCAAAATAGACTAGAGAAGGTCAGAGCAACAGTCTGTCTTTCTAGGCTTTGTCTTACATAGAGAGGAGGGAATTTTATGATACCTAGTCAATTTGTGTCAGTCTCTTTAAAATTGCTGCGATTGCATTATATCCTTGGAAGTATGTGTGCTTATCCTCATTTTATAGATTAAGAGATAGGAGCTTAGAATGGTGAATGGTTGAAAGGTAACTTCTCTAACTAGTTCTGGGGAATTTGGGATCTGGACTTCCATGGCTTGACTCTGAAGTCCACGATCACACATGGTCTTTTATGACATTATGTTCCATAACCAGTATTATCTGCAGGGCTCCTTGAATCCTGGCTTCTACCTTTTTCCCCTCACTTCTGTCACCTACATACTTTCAAAACCTCCGGCATCCTCCTCCATTCTCCTACTCTCAACTACCTCATTCTTGGATCCTTGTTATCTGCTTCTCTCAGCAGTGGCCTCCCTTGACATCTGAGGTATTTTTTTTTTCTTTTTCTTTTTGTATTTTCATTTATTATTATTATTTTTAGGTATACATATTTTTTATTATAAAACTTTGGAGGTTTAAAGCTGAAAGGGGCCACCAGAAAGAACCTTCATAAAGGCAGAAGATAATGAATGTTGTTAGTTTTCGTAAAATCTTTAGCACTCCACATGAATACTTGGAAGAACTTAAGAAGGTGCCAAATAAATGCATGTTAGATAAACATATTTTAAAAAGACACACAAGGACCTTGCTTTCTAAAAATAATGAAATTGTTATATTGATGTCATAAATTTTTACTATAATTCTTATTAGTGATTTCTCAGATTCTACGTGATATACTTAAGATTTTCCCGTTGTACTTTAGTAACAGAATCTTGGATCTCTGACTGCCACAATGTTTATTTTTAAAATGCAAGAAAAGCAGATATGATAAATTAAGAAAACATTCAAAAGGATTGGTTCAGAGTAAGTCAGAAAGGATGAAGTGTGAAAATGTATCTGTGTCAGGCACTGAGTATTGTGTAAGTCCACGGCATAAAGAGCAGAGGTGAAAGCTGCTGAATTTGGAATCACAAGTCTTGGTTCTACATGAAACTCTGATAAGCCCCTTGATCTTAGACAAATCCCTTGCTGTCTCTTAGCCTAAACTTTCTCTTATTTTAAAATGATGTGATTGAGACATCTGACTGATATCTCTGGTCTTTTGAACTCTAAAGTCATTGGTTCTCTGAAAGTGAGTGCTCATAATTATGGAGTTTATATTCTCAGAGAGGCATATGTCAGTTTTGGAGGGTAATAATGTACAATCATCTCCTGTAAACTGATTCTCTTCATATACATCACAGAGCTGCATGGTAGTGGTAGTTTTTGCCATGTCTTCATCCAAGAGATGCCTTGAACAGTGCCTTGCATCCTCAGTCCTGGGGACGTGTTTGTGTGGAAACGTGACTTGCAGGCGATTGAACTGAACCCAAAGGAATGTTTCAGGTTTGCTCTTGGCAAAGTCCTCCTTTTCTTGCTCTCTAATGAAGAACTGGAGGGCCAAGAGAGGCCTCACATAGCTCTTCTTGGCTGTTGCCTCCCTCTTTAAACAATGCTGGATGCATTCTCTAGAAAGAAAAGGAAACATATGGATTGAATTTCCCTCAAATGCACTGTGGTCTAGGAGTGGATTGGAGGCTGGTGTGGGGAGGGGGGTGTAGAGAGGAAGGCTTTGGTGCAGCACACCAGGTAACTTAGTAAAACCTGGGTACCCTGAGAAGTGGTGGGGTGAACGTCAGGGATCAATAACTAGCTGTGACTAGGTGTGCTCCATACTGGCCACAGTAGGACAGACCTTTATAGAGGACCCTTGGAAATGAAGGAGTGAGTAGAATGATGTTGTATTGGGAAACAGGAAAAAGATGTGTTCACTGAGTCAGGCAGAGGTTTCCAAAATTTTTGAAGAGTCCTCAAAAGTCCAAATGTCAAGGGATTTTTTTTTTTTTCTGAGGAAAGCAGGTCTGGCTCTATTTTGTGCCTTGTGCAATGGGATTGAGAGTTTGGGATTTAATTTAGTTTAATCAGAACAGCATAAAACAGTGTGTACAAATCCTACTTCTCTTGCCAAACTACTCAAGACTCACTAAATGGAGAGTCATGATGGGGCTCTCTCCTTGGCATTGGAGAAACAGTTGCATATGGCAACTTGGAGGGCAAGAAAGGGAAGATGGAGACTGTTTGAGAGTAGAAGTGCACCATTGTGCTTTTGTGCATGTTGTGCTTCCACTTACAAAGTCCTCTCATCCTTCTTTCTCTTTGTGACCAACTCCCTCTGCCCCTTCAGTGCCTGAGCCTCCTGCCATGATACCCAGGCTTGCAAGATCATGTTCCCTCAGGAGTGACGAGCTGTACAAAGCTCTCTTGCTACATGTACATGAGGACTCAAATTAATTTGTAATTTTACATGTGTATAGCCTCTAGACACCGGCGAGCATGTGGTACTGCTGTCTCTTGATCCTGATCCTAGATGCCTGTTTCTGTCCTACTGGTCCAGAGTGAAATCCTAAAAACTGAGCACTTGACTGTTGGCCTGACTCATTCCTAGTACTAATATGTCCTTTCCCTTGCAGAAACTGGTGCCTGACTTCCATCATCTTCTTTAGAATGAGTCGTTTTATTTACTTGAGAACCAAGAACAGCAAATGCCCTGAAGCCTGAATCACATGACACCTCTTTCCTTTGAATCAGATTCTCCGTGGTTTTAAACTTAAGATTACACTGAATCTTGCCCATCTCCATTTGACTTGATTTTGAATTGCCAGGTCCATTGGGCGAGGGGCTGATTTTGTTGGTCACAGTCTTCTTTCAAGTTTCTAAATTTGTTTATCCCTTTTAGTGATGGGAGCTCCCAACATGCCATGTCATAAATGAAAACATCATTTAAGACTTACTCTAATGTTACTTCTTTCGTGGAGTCTGTCCTTCCTTATTTAAGAAAAAATAATGGCTTCCTTTCACTTGCTTCTCACATTCATTTTGCATTTATTATGTTGTATTACAATTGTGACCTCTTCGAAGGGCAGAGATTAGGCATGCTTTATAATTGAATTGTTACAGTGATACAGTCCTATTTTCATTCCTTGATATCTCCTAGAGTGTATGGCAAGACAAGGGTGCTCAATAAAAGTTTCTGCAGCAGATGAAATATTTATTTCCGTGCCCTACTCTTACAGATGAGAAGATGGCACTCAAAGAAGTTTGATGACTTAACCAGATCCTCAGTGAAATCCTTTAGGGCAAAACCATGTTTAATTTATCTTCATACTTCCAACGCCCATCACAGCACCTGGCATGTATTAGACAATCAATATATGTATTGTATTGAATTGTAAAGGAATTCTGAAGACCACAAATCTACTTAGTGTCAGGGCTAGGGCTATAAACACGTATTGGCATTTAAACTCTCAGGCTATAGTAAGATTAAATTGTAACCAAGATGTTCGAGGTATTAAAAAAAGAGGTGACATGACAACATCTCTTAAATTTTAGTTTTGGCAGATAGTTCTTATCTATTCTTCCTTTTTACCGGATATCCCTTTTTATTGTCCTGTCCAAATCATACAACACTTAAAATATGTGCTTGGCTTAACACTGAGCAAGCCATTTCCTTTCTTTTTGATAAATATTCCAGATTGTGAAAAAAATTTGCTCTAAGTAGCAATTCTACAATGAGATTTATTCAGGAGAGGACATCTATAAAAAGTTTTCTCATGTTTCCCGGATAACTTGGGAACCTACGTTTTCTGAAAATACTGGATGTACACAGATGCTAAGAAATGTCTCAAGTGAGCAGAGTAAAATACAGTGGTTATAGATGCTAGAACTGCAAGAGGCATCAGAAAGGAAAAATGAATTATTTTGCTATGTTACCTCCTGCACACTAGAGGGCTCTGCACAAATTATGGTTGCCTGTTTTTCTACTTGGAGATTACAGATTTAGTTAAGAGACTGGTAATCTTTTTGTAAAAGGCCAGGCAATAAATACTTTAGTCTTTGCCCACCAGCTGATCTCTACTGCAAGAACTCGACTCTGCTGCTTTTACATGAAAGTAACCATGGACTACGTGCATATGAATACGTGGCTGTGTTCCAATAAAACTTTAGTTATGAGCCCTGACCTTTGAATTTCACATGACTTTCATGTACCATAAAATGGCAGTGTTATTTTAAAAATTTTTAACCATTTAAAAATGTAAAACTTCTTAGCTCACAGGCTATTCAAAAACAGGCAGGCCAAATTCAGTTTGTGGGCTACAGTTTACTGACTCCAGGTCCAGTTAAATAATAGTAATAATAATAATAATAACAACAACAACAACAACTTCCATTTGATGAATGCTTATCTCGTGACAAGCATTATATACATTTTACCACTCATTTTTCAGGTGAGGTGGTAAACAAACATTCAGAGAGGTTAATTTGGTCAATGGCACAAAGCAAGTAAGTAGAAGAGCTGAGAACCAAATGCAGATTTGTCAGTCATGGAATCCATGCTTTTCACCATTATGCCATGCTGCCTCTTAATTTAAGATATGCAGTTTTATGAAGCTTACTGATCAAATTGTGGTTCATATTTTTAGGCTTTTGTTAATAGAGCACTCTAGAAGGAATTAAGATGAGATTCAAGTGTTGGTACTAGCAATGCCAATAACTCCCCATGTGACTTTGAGGAAAGCTCTTGAGTTTTCTGAGTTCTCTCAACCATAAGACAAAGGGATTGGAAGAGGGTATAGTGGTTTTCAAGGGCGGTGGTAATTTTGTCCCTCGGGGACACTTTGTAATATCTAAAAACATTCTTGCCTTCATTTGTCACTGATAACTTACAGGAGTGTGCTATTGACTTCTAGTGGGTAGAGCCCATGGATGGTGCTAAACATCCTACAATGCACAAAACAACTCTTCCCCCTCCACCCCACCCACACACACAACAAAGAATTATCCAATCCAAAATATCAATAATGCTTAGATTGAGAAACCATGGACTAAGGTTTGAGGAGCTAATGTACCAATTATCTCCTCAATTTCTAAGAACTTGATTTATTTTTATTCATTTCATGAATTCATTTGGATTCATTTAATTAAAATACAACTCATTTCTCCTCTGTGAATCATAGATTCCTTTTTTATAAAACAAGAGGATTAAACAATATAATCCCAGAGATTCTTTCCAGCTTTAAAAAGTTCAAGTGTATGATTAATAGGGTAATATTAAAAATAAATGTTGTGCTATTAATTCCAAGATAACACAAGTCATTTTTATATTTTTGTCTCATTAACTAGTGCTGCCCAACTCCCTCATCCTCATAGGGCAAAGTTTGTAAATTTGAAGTTCATGGCCTGAACTCAGCCTGCAGATGTGTTTTGTTTGGCCAGTAGAGTGTATTAGAACTTTGAGAGTTAGTGGCCAACATTTAAAAGACTGGATATTTCCAATCAACATCCACATTTCCAGATTTTTTTTTTTAAATCATAAGATCTAGCAACTCTGGACTTGATTCTTGCATGGCAGTGGTTAGCTGAGGCTGAATAAAGCTATTTGTTTAGATGGGGCCTAGTTCTCCTTTAACCAGACTACATAGCTCACAGATTTGAACTATACCTGGCCATCTTCATTTATTTACATGACTTCTGTCCCTACCTGCCTGGCTCCTCAAGGTAGCTGAATTTGCTCCTCCTGTCCTAGAATTCTCCATGTGCTCATGAAATGCCCAGAAATGCATATGGTAGGCACTTAGAATTGTGGAATTTTAGAATAAATGAAATACATGTTAAGCCCTGCAATTGAGTCCAAGTAAACAAGAGGATAGGAACAGGATGAGGGGAAAAGTCTTTGCAGCAGCTTGTAAAAACATCTTAAGAGTTTTAACAGACAGTATGAGGCAATGGTGTTTTGTGCTTGCCAACTAGCTAATGTGATCCCTGGCTATATTATTAAGAGTGCAACATTCTGATGGGACATAGGGCGGTCCTGCTCTTCTCTCTGCTGCTCAGATGCATTTGACTCATCATGATTATTTCTTGGCACTACACTTGAAGTGATTTTAACAAGGAGTTGAACAATGAATTGGTGAGATGGCTTGGAATCTCTTCACCAGAGTGAGATTTGAAGAAGCTGGGGCCACTGATTCTGGAGAAGAGAGGGCTCATGAGGCACAGGGTGAAACTTTTCAAATGTTAGCATAGGCGTCCTGAGGAGGAGGTACAGATAAGCACCATGACTTTCAACACATGCTTCCACCACTCTCTTTGAGCTTCAGTTTTCTCATTTTTATAATAAGGGGATTTGATTTTTAATCCCCTGAATAAAAATTAATCTTGAATAAAGCTATATAGCTATGCAAAATAAATGAATTTACAGCTGCTTTGGTTGGGGGGTTTAGGAGGCCTAGAGCCTCGACTACTTAGCTCTTCTTTTCAGCCCTACAAGTTTCACAACTGAGAGAGCTCTCCAGAGCCATGAAGTTTGAAAAACCCCGATCTAGATTTCTAAAATTGCTACTAATTCCAAAGCTTTTATATTTCACTCAGCCTCTGTGTTTCTGGCTGTGAAACAACAAGGAAGGCTTTTGGAATAAGCTTAGGGATGAGATGCACTATCAAAGGCATCTCAAAGGGATGGGGAATAGAGAGTCCCAGTGGAAGAAACAGTAAGAGTCATGGAGAACTACACAGACTGGCTGAAACCTACTTAGCCTAAAGTGAGTCAGTCCCCACTCCATGACAACTGTCTACTAACAAATGATGATGGCAGCTTTGTCTTTGTTTCTTTAGATGCTTTTGAAGTCTGGCTCTTGTTGACAGTGTGGTTTTCTCTTTAACACCAAGTCCACCTCCCCACCCCCTTGCATTTTGTGGTTGCCATGCAGTTTGAGGATTACCCCAGTGCAGGAGGTGGGTCCCCGTTGGGTTAAGCAGTCATGGTGATCCATCTTTCTTCACAGTGATTGGTTCAGGAGCCCAAGCCCCAGACAATCAAAGTGTTCAGAGTCCCTGTAATGAGGATTGTTAAGGAATGAATGTATCACCCAGCTTGGGCAATGAAAGCTGCAAGGCATGTTGGCTGAGGCACCCTTTAGGAAACGTTTCTTCATTTGTGAGAAAGAAGCAAATGAAGAGATAGTTTATGTCTTCCTCTGGATATTGGAATGTGGTCATGTGTACACGAACGGCCTAGAGTTGCTGCAGCCATTTTAGTGATAGCCTGAATAGAAAGTTGGCCTGTGGAGAAAGACTGAGTCAAAAGAACTTCAGGACAATGGAGCCGTCAAATCTGAAACCTACTGACCTTCTGGACTTGTAGGCGTGTAAGCCAATAACTTCCCTTCTTTCCTCATTATTTTAGCCAGTTTAATTTAGGTTTTCTGCTTCTTTAAGCTTAATGAATCTCAATTGATACACCAGCTCTTCCAAGTCAGAAAGGTTTCCTTTCAGTGGCAGTGCATGGGAGTAGTGAGGCATGTTGAAGAATGGATCAGACACATCTTATGTCCCACCTCAGAGTCTCTTGGCCTTACCTGCCTTTTGAATCCCAGATTGCCTATTCTACCCCAGCTGCTGCAGCTGTCTGATTCTGTGATAACTCACAGTGTTAAACTTCCTAAGGCCAACCAACACCACTCCTGAAATCAATAGCGGCTCACAACACTTTTGGACTCATACAAAGACCAAGCTGCGGGCACGAGATCTGGCTTCCTGAGCAGCTGCTATAGGAGCTAGGTGATGCAGCTTAGGATTGTGGGGGAGTTAAATCTCTGGAAGGTAAACTTTGAGCAATGGAATTTAGGAGACGTGAAGGAGCTGGCAGACACATTTCCATTCCTCCATGCAATAGACTGAGCCAAGGAGCATGTTCATCCCGGAAAAGCCCACGTGGAAATATATAGGTAGACTGATGCCCCTGCTGAAATGCAACACCTTGCATTTATAGTTCTGCTTCTTACTTCTCTGCCTCACTTCCTTTTTTGCTCAGTTTTGCAGCCATAGAAACATACCTCCTAAATAAAGCATTAGCACTCAATACTTACCTCAGGCTCTGTTTCTAGGAAAGCCATTAAGCTAGAAAGGAAAAGATCAAAGAAGAAATAAATGGTGGAGAGTTTAGACTGTTGCCTGGATGTGGTTTTGGCATTTAGAAAATCAATCTTAGATTAACAATCTGGGTGGAATGCATACCATATTGTATATACTGGTTAAGAGCTCAGAATATATAAGTCCCCACTCGGCCCTTTACTAATTGTGTGATCTTGTTCAAGTTACTTAAGAATCTAACTTGTCGAATAGGGTAATTGTGAAGATTAAAGAAGATAATGCATATAAAAACATTTATAACAAGGTTTCTCAACCTTAGCTCTGTTGACATTTTGGGCCAGATAACTTATTTTTGTGGGGGACTGTCCTGGGCATTGTAGCATGTATGTTAATATCTCTGGCCTCTGTCCACTAGATACAAGTAACCTGACCCAGTTGTGGCCATAAAAAATGTTTCTATAAATAGCCAAATGTCCCATGGAGGCATAATTTCCCCCATTTGATAAAAACTGGCCTATCCTTAGCTGACAGCCAGCACCAAATGCTGTACATGTAAGTGAGGTCACCCTAGACCTTTTAGTTCAGCCAGCAATCCTGCTGAATGCGCCCGTATGAATGAACCCCTCCAAAACCAGAAGAACCACCTAGCCAAAACATAAAATTGTGAGAAATCATGAATTACTGCTATTTTAAGCCACTAACTCTTGGTTGATTTGTTATAGAGAAATAGAAAACTAAAGTGAATTGGTAACTAGAAGTATAATGCTGCCATAACAAAAATCTCAGCTATGACATTGGCTTTGGAACCAGATTGTGGATAGGGGCTGGAAAGAGAAGAGAGAAGAGAGATTAGAAGAGCAGAAAGGAAACTGTGATTGAAGACAAAAAAGAGGTGAGGGACAACCTTGGTATAGACTGGCAGAATTATAGTAATTTGGAAGATAAAAAAAAAAGTACTGATTGAACTTGTTGGATCGGTCTAAAGAAAGATTCAAGCAGAAGGATAAAAATACTAAATTTTTAACTTTAACTCCATATAATACAATATGAAAAGAGAGATTAGCTAATTAGAGAGCTGTAGCATTTGCAAGCAGAATTAAGGGAAAATGTAAGAGAACAAGTACTTGCTGGGTTGGAAAATAAAACTGTTTTATATTTTATGTCTCTCCAGCCGGCAAAAGATTATCAAAGTAAAAAATGGCTTCAGGGCAAAGATCAGATCAAACCAAAGGTGTAGCTATAATATCTTTTGTTAAGATCTCATGAGATTTAAGATGCCTAATCCTTTTAGCTAGTAAAAGAAACTTCTAATCATCTCAGTGGCATTGTCCCAAAGAAGCCTAACTTTTCTAAAGTGGATAGAGGTCTGTCTCAAAAAAAGAATTGTGGATTTGGCTTTTGGGCACATGCAGTGAGTGCCGTTAAGATGAAAGTGGACAGTTCACATGACAAGAGGCTTGTGAGAAGCAGAGCACACAGGCTTCTTGAGAAAGCTACTCAGATACAAGCAAGAGTCATTTCCTTTGGAAAAAGAAGGGCCTTTTAGAAAGCTAGACAAAGAGCTCAGAGAGCAAGGTGAAGATCCGAGGAGAAGAATGAGCCCACTCCAGGGGTAAAGAACCTATTCCCAATCGAGGAACATTTTCTGCTCTCAATGCAGGAAGCCTGACAAATGCGACATCTAGATTTCAAGATTGCTGTGAGTTAGTGACTTCTATGTGTTTCCCATTATCCCATTAGGAATAGGATTGTCTTTTGTAGATAATTTTTCCCTAACTCAATGTTATATGTTGGATGTGCCTGGGAAAGATACCTTATTTTTAATTTACAGGGCTCTGGAGTTGCTACTGTTCAAGGTTTGCTGTGCCTGAAACCCACATTTAAGAAACTTCATTTACATACAGACCTGAAGAATATCATAAAATTCTGGACTTTGAACTTGATGCCATAATTTATGAGACAACAAACCTCCAAAATGGCCCCCTACGGAGTTTTATAGTATCCTCCCATACTGAATAGGGCTGGCCTTGGTAGTTAATGAACTACTAGAGAAAAAACTATGTATATCTTTCAAAGCAAGGCCACAAATGACACTTTAGATTTTTCTTTGCTCTTTGTCATATCACTCACTCTGGGAAAGCCAACTTCCAACCTTACAGGGAGGTTGATGTAGACAGGAATGGAAGTGTCTTGTCCACAACCACATGAGTGAGCCTTCTGGATAGTGGATCCTCTGATCCTATTCAAGCCTTCACATGACTACAGCTCTGGCTGACATTTTGACTGAAACTTCATGGGACACCCTAAAAGAGAAGCACTCACCTTCTGAATTTTTGACTAACAGAACAGTGAAAGATAATACATGGTTATTGTTCAATTTTAACAAGGGCAGCTACATTTTGGAATTATTTGTTATGCAGCAATAGATAACTGAAACAATTGGGATTAGACTTTTGGAGGTCTTAGTTTGGAAGTGAGAGTATTTTACATGTGGGAGGAATATGAATAATTTGTGGCAAGAGGGCAGAATCTATAGATTGTTTAATGGCCACAAATTCCTCTCCTCCCAGTATGCATGCATGCCCCCTTTTCAATGTAACATTTCTGGCCCTCCCATCCAGAGATGGACCTTTGTTTTAAAAAAGTATATTATTGAGGCTGGGTGTGGTGGCTCACACCTGTAATCCTAGCACTTTGGGAGGCCTAGGCAGATGGATCACTTGAGGTCAGGAGTTCAAGAGCAGCCTGGCCAACATGGTGAAAACCCATTTCTACTAAAAATACAAAAATTAGGCAGGTATGGTGGCAGGCACCTGTAATCCCTGCTATTGAGGAGGTTGAGGTAGGAGAATCACTTGAACCCAGGAGGCAGAGGTTACAGTGAGCCAAGACTGTGCCATTGCACTCCAGCCTGGGCGACAGGGCTAGACTCCGTCTTAAAAAAAAAAAAAAGTTATTGAATCTCGACATCTTAGTGACTAACTTTTATAAATAGAATTGGCAGAAGTAAATTTATGTGACTTCTGAAACTAAGCCTCGCAAGGCCTTGCTGCTTCTTCCTTTGTCCTCTTGGATGGCTGCCCTGAGAAGGCATCTGAGGAAAGTCAGTCCAGTCACATAGAAAGTGAGAGGCCACATGGAGAAGAACTCAGGCACCCCAAATGATAGCCAATAGCCACTCCCAGACTTGTGAATGACGCCAGCTTCCAGCCCAGGCAGATCTTTAGCTAAGTGTAGCTATGCAAGCAAGCCTTGGCACATTTGCTAGAGGAAGCTTCAAGCCAACTTACACAATTAGTTGCTATTGTTATGGGGTTGTAAGTTAAGCAGCAAAAGACAATTAAAACAAACTTTATTGTAACAATTTATATAAAGTATAGCCTTGAACTCGTTGTTTCTCAATAATGTCAAAAGCTTTATTTCAAGAAATTATTGTTGATGACATCTTGGAATATTGTAGAATAATGGCACTTATGTTCTGTGTAGACACAACTTAAAACAGAATTACTGGCCCTTTTTTTTTTTTTTGTGGAATCAGCCGCATGCCCTGTGTACTTGCTCCATATTGTCTATCCGATACAAAAAACACATACCTGTCTTAGTCAATTGTCTTTTGGTTTAACAGGATACCTGAGATTTGGTAATTTATAAAGGAAAGAAGCTTACGCCGCTCATAGTTCTGGAGGCTGGGAGGTCCCAGAACCAGGGCCAGGCATCTGGTCTGCTTCTGATGATAACCTGTGAGAGATGAAAACTCACTCCCACAAGAAAGGCACTAATCCCTCTTAATGAACTAATCACCTCCTAAAGATATTGCCTCTCAGCACTGCCACATTGGAGACCACGATTCAACATGAGTTTTGGTGGGGACGAATCATATTCAAACAATAGCAATATCCAAATCTCTAATATTTAGTTATGCATTTTATGGGACAATTTACTTAAAATTGAATTTTTTAGATTTCTTGACTAATCCAACACATTTGCATTTGCTCTCCTTCTCTTATATATACAACTTTATACTTGGTTTAAAGCAGATCGTCACAGAGACATGGATATTATTTATTATTTAATTTGATTCTCACAACAACCTTATGATGTAGGAAGGATAGATATTTAAAATCTTCATTTTATAGATGAGAGAAACTCAGTAATACTAGATCCTTCAACCCATGATGTACATTTAAGGTAAAGGGATTTACTCACATTCATTCTTGGCATTTTGTTCCCTTCCTGCTACAATGGTGTCTAGGTAATTATTAAGGGCCTCCACATTTAACATTCAGTGATTTGAATGAACTCACTGTACACTATGCTATAATTCATCTGGTGGGAAACTGAATGCCAAAAGACTGTTAGCTTTAGTAAGTGGTTACTGAGTTGCTTGGTTGTCTAGGCAGTTTGGTGGTGGGAGATTCTGTTTCAATGTCTGTCTGGGGAGGCAAACAAACAAAGCTTTAAACCCTGTTGACACGTGTGTCCTGGGTGACTCAAGATTCTGACAGGAAGATAGTCTCTGGCGTCCAGTTACCTTACGACTGGAGCAATGTTCCTCTGGATGTGGAATTCCTTGGAGAGGAACAATGTGGTTAGTTAAATTATGGGCAACTGTCTTTAGGATGCAAGTCAGGAAGGCAGTGGGCTCAAGGTAGACACTTAGGGGAATGGGTGGTTTTAAGAGACTCTGAGTCAGGTCTGAGGGAGTGAATGGAGGGTATGTACCATGGGAAATCATATTATATGCTCTGCAAAGTGAAAATCAATGAATAGACCACTTTTATCTTTTCCCCTTTACCACATCCTCCAATTCACACCACACACCTACAGATATAGTTTATTTTCCAGCACTATAGGATTCTTGCCATTCTCTGAATGCAGATCCTCCCATAAGGTATTTCACAGTCTAGGTAGAAAGGCATATAGCAAATATAATAATGGCACTGCCATTTAGTGCCTGTGTTACCCAAGGTAAATAACTTATTCTTTCTGAGTCTAAATTACCTCATCTGTACAATGGTAATGATAATATTATTTACCTTACATGGTTTGTGAAGAATAAAACATTTACAAAATGTCCAGCATATAAATAACACGGACTAAATATTTCCTGTTAAAAACTAAGTTACTTGCAAAAATCTAACAGCCTCAAAATATAGAACTAGAACTATGTTCCAGTGGATGAACTAACATATACTGAGTGCCAATTATGTGTGATGTAGTTTGCCAGGCTCTTTCATACACACTTATTACATGTAACCCCCATGAAACCCTCGGGAGAAAAGTATTTCACAAATCAAGTTTCAGAGAAGGCAAATAACATGAATAAGGCCTTGACGATGTACCATTTTAGCATTTGATTTACATAGAAAAATCTGAAGGACCACAGGAAAATAAAGAATTTTTTTTTTTTTTTTTAAACGGAGTCTCGCTCTGTCACCCACGCTGGAGTGCAATGGCATGATCTCAGCTCACTCCAAACTCCGCCTCGCAGGTTCAAGTAATTGTCCTGCCTCAGCCTCCTGAGTAGCTGGGAAAACAGGCACGCACCACCACGCCGGGTTAATAATTTTTTATGCATAACACAGCACACACACAGTTGATCAATTGTACCCCATTAAAATTAGAGATTTCTATTTACTAAAGATATCATAAACAGGGCTAAAATTAAAATCCAAAGCTGGAAGATATTTGTAATATATACATGACAAAGGATTAGTATCCATAATACACACACACACACACACACACACACACACACATACACAGACACACATTCTCCTAAAAATTCTTAAGAAAAAGATAAACAACTTAAAGGGGAAATAAGCAAAAAATACAAACAGGACTTTTACATAAGAGAAAACATATGTGTTTCATAAAGTTATGAAGATGTTCAAACTGATTGGCAATCGAGGGAGATGCACATTGAATACCTTTTCGTGACCACTAGATTGACAATAAAAAGTTTGACAATGTCACTATTTCCAAGGATATGAAGAAGGAAATTATCAAACTCCATGGGAGAGAGTGCGAGTGAGCATACTAACCTTAGAAAGTAGTTTTGCATTGCTTAGAACAGAAGAGTGGCGCTACCTTATGACTCAGCAAAGCCAACTCTAGATATGCTCCACTGATAAATTTCTGTCTAGCTGCACACAAAAACAGGGTCAATATGTTTATAACAGCATTATTCAGAATAGCAAAAACAACAACAGCAACAAATCCAAATGTCCACCTGTGGTAGACAGATAAATAAAGTATGGTATAGCAACACATTGTACACCAATGAAAATGAATAAACCACAGCTATACTAGCAACATGGATAAATCTAAAAAAAAGTTAAGCCAAAAAAGCAAGTCACTGAGGAATACATTCTGCATGATTCAGTACATAAAGTTCAAGACCAGGAAAAATAAATGGACAAAACAACAAAAAAAGTGATTAACATTAAGTTTAGCTTAAAAAATTCCTCTAGTGTGGAGGGGGAGATGATATCAGGGAAGACCATACATGAGGGTTCTAAAGTTCATGCACTCTTTCGTATGTGTGATGTGTTTCAAATGAAAGAAAGATTAAACAAACACCACCTCATTTCACCTCCCAAATCTCATGTTGAGTAACGAAAGACACAGAATGAAATTTGTAATACCATATGATTTATATAAGTTAAAGACATATACACACCCAAGCCAACACTACATATTTTACAAGTAAGCGTGAATATTTAAGGACATATTTCAAACTCATTAACATGAAGGCCTGTGGCAAGGAGGGAACTAGGAATCAGACAGGGGGAAAAGATAGAATGGGTCAAGAAAAGTACCATGCATGAATTGTTTTTAAGTTATGTAGGGTTATTTATTCCAACTATATTTCCAAAAGGATTTCAGGAGGCAGAAAACATGGCAAAAAGATTATTGTACTTCTCCAATCCATGTTCCGCATCTTTGAGCCATTTAATTTTCTAGATTCCATGGAGGTCACAGGAACGTTCTATATTGTAAAGGAATTCAAATGATTTTGACAAGGAGCAGTTTATTTTCTGAAAGCTAAGCTGGGTATTAGGGAATGGCAGGCCTTGGAATTAGAGAGGGAAGCTGAGGACAGAACGTGTGTGGGGCATGACTAGGGCATTTCCACGCTTCATTCCTATCCCACAAGCTCTGCCTGTTTGTCCTCACCCTGTCAGGACTGAAGGGAAGGAGAAAGCAGGTGCCCCCCTTCCCAGTCTAATGTTACACAATTGATCATACAGAATGGAGTCCCTTGCCAAGCTAGATGGAATGCAGGTTTTTTCGTTGCCCTGGTTGAGCCACAGCTGATTGCTCACTACAGATCCTGCACTTTATCCCAAGGGTTTGTTTCTTCAGCTACTCTGAGCCTTCAAGCAAAGAAGAAATGGAGGAGGATGGTCCAGATTTCAGGACCACCACCTGGCCCACATACCTGCTACACAGACAATTTGCAAGAAGAGATAACTAAAGGAGTGAGGATTCCCAGGAGTGAAATCAATGGCATGGAAAACAAGCAGATAGATAGGTTTACCTTAATCAGGGAAAGGAGAAACCTCTTTCTTGTTATTTCCAAGATAGGAGTAACAGATGTAAGACATGAAGATATATATATATATGAAACTTACATCATATATATGAAGATAACTTCATATATATAACTTATATAAATATGAAGATAACTTTATAGATAGGGGAGGGAGGAAGATCATGATGAATACTTCAATTTTCTTGCAAAAGTAGACAGTTATATTTGGGTACAAAACTTTGTGCTAAGTGCTAAAACGGCTAAGTCACAGAGCCTTGACCCCAAAAGTTTGCATTCTACTTTCAAGTGCTCAACTTACTTGTATATATACGGCAACCTATCCATGTCTGAGGATACTAAGAAAAGAGGTGCTCAGAGTGTGGCTTGGCATAGTCAGCGATGGTGTTAGACACACCCTTGGTGCTCCATTTGCCCTTGATCCACCTCTAACTTCAACTACAGTTGTAGGCAGTTCAGAATCACTTCCCTCTGCCAGAGTCCCTGTCTTTCAGCTTCTTCCTTTGGGGTCTTCTAGACCCTGGGAGCATCTTCAGCCTGCTGGAGGGCACAACCTGGGGGAGATGTCACACCTATATTCTCTAGTTTGTAGAGAGTAAAGTCTATACACTTTACTTCCAACGGGTGAGTAGCTGTAAATCTTTGCTTGCAGACTCTCTCTGACAGCAAGACCCCACTCTGTCTGTATGCTGGGAATGAAGGAAGTGCCAGGAAATTAAACTCCCACCCCCCACCCATGGCATAAACCTCAAGTGATGACTTATGAAAGTGGTGGATAAAGTCCCTCCAGCCAATCTCTCTGCAGGGATAAATCTGAGGCATGTTTCTACACTGGCAGCTCCCCAGCAGGATTCAGCTCCAGCTGCCTATAGTGGTAACTTGCCTGCTCTCACACCCTTGATTGGCTTCCTTCCTTCACACTATCAAGTTCCCGCCCTCCTACAGGTGATTCCTTGCATCGCCTCTTAAATGACTTTCACTTGAATCCTTGTCTCAGGCTCTGCTTCTAGGACAACCTAAATAAACTAAGACAGTACTGTGGGGGCAACCCTCATCCAGGAACAAGGGAAGGGGAACAGGAGTGAAGAAGCCTATGGATAAATGCTCCAGTTTCCTATACAACTGGTGGATAATTGTGGAAGGCATGCCTTACATTTCTCAGGAGGTCCTGGCAATGGCGACCTTGACAATGTACCTTATACGTGGTTTTTCCTTTCCCATTTCACTCATCACACACTCACTTCTGCTTCTTGGGATTGCTCTCAAGTAAATGACCAGCATCTGGGTCTCTGACTCAGGCTTTTGTTTTCTGAGTAACTCAAACTAAGGCAGAAAGCTTTGTGGGAAAGAAGGTGTAAAATGAACTGGAACATTAACTATGGATAAGAGCTAAGGGAAAGGTCAGAGAGGATGCCAGGCAGGAAAAGAAAATGACCAAAAGTAGGGAAGTAGAACTGGCTAGAGCATTTTCAACATGACAGGAGTGCCCCGGCATTGGCCCGTAGACTGTGCTTTCCTTGCTGCTGGCTTCCCCCTTCAGAGGAGAGGAGCTAACTGGGAGGTAAGGATGATATCAGGCCTCGGTCTGCTGAGGATCAGAGAGCTAAAGGGTTAGCTAGGAGGAAATCCAAGCTAGCCAACAGAGCCTCCTGGGATGCTGGACAGGTGGCCACAGGAGGTCAATATGAGTCTGTGCAGGATGCTGGAATTGGTGTGGTCATTGTTAACGCAGAGTAAGATCTTTAACAAGCCACAGGTGGCGGGGCACGGTGGCTCATGCCTGTAATCCCAGCACTTTGGGAGGCCGAGGCAGGTGGATCACTTGAGGTCAGAAGTTCGAGACCAGCTTGGCCAACATGGTGAAGCCCCATCTCTACTAAAAATACAAAACTTAGCCAGGCATGGTGGTGGGCACCTGTAATCCCAGCTACTCAGGAGGCTGAGGGAGGAGAATCACTTGAACCCAGAAGGCAGAGGTTCCAGTGAGACGAGATTGCATCATTACACTCCAGCCCGGGTGACAGAGCGAGACTCTGTCTCATAAACAAAACAAAACAAAAACAAACAAACAAAAAAAACAAGAACAAGCTATAGGTCTCTAGTTAGAGGGCACTTCTGCACAGTGCTCCTTCTTTCCCCTCATGGGCTGCTGGCACACAGAGTAAGGTGAGTGATATTCCTAGTAATGTAATGACTGCACCTGGGCTTCTGCTTCAAAGCTTGTCTCAGGAATTGCAAGTTATACCATCCTGGTTTTCCTCATCACCTGGTCCTGCTCAGACAATCTGCCTGCTCAGTGAAGCATGAGCTCCAGAAAGTTTGCTTTGCTGCAGCTCATTTGGGGAATCACTGGGGGTTTTCCCTGCACATTTGTTCATTGTTAGGGCTTCCTCCCATCAGCCTTCCTAGATGGCTGGATCTTGTCCATGTACTGTGAGATATTCCAGAATGACTTGCTGGGAAAGAGAAACGGCTGCATCTCACAGGCGGGAATGTCCAGTGATGTGGTGGTGTGGGCCTGTGTTATAGCACCCATGAGAGGCTGCCAAAAAGACAGGTAAGGGCATCAGATCCCATCTGGGTCAGGAGATGGAGCGAGCTCTGGGGCTGACACTCTCTGTGCCCTTCCTTGTCTCCTCTCTAGGCCTCAACTTTCCACCTACAAAATGCAGATGATCTCAAAGAGCTTTTCTAGGAACACAGTCATGTTTTATGGGGGGACCCATTCCAGAATTGCTCCAACTCATATTGATTTTGCAATCTCTATGCTCACTAAATACATTCTTCATTCAGGTCTCAAATGTCTCTGGCCTGGAAGAAGACAACAGCTTTTTGATTGGTCTCCTTGTCTTCCATATGCCTCCAATTTTTCTCTTCACTTCTGTTAGAATGACATTTATAAATTAGAAATATGATTATGCCTTCCCAATAATTACAAAAATATCTAAATTGAGTGACACATGTGAGGCCTTTTAATATCTGAGCTTACTACCATCTTCCAGCCTCTGTTCCCAACCCTTTCCCCCAGGGCTTTATGTTTTAGCTAGTCTCAAAACCTCACTTTTCCCTCAAGGTATCACTCTGCCTCTCTTGTCTCCATTTGGAATAGCAGTATTGAAATAAAAGAGTTTTTAGAGCCAGGAAAACCTGGCATGAGACTTAGCTCTGCCATTTACTACCTTTGTGAATCTGGACATGCTGTTTCTTTTCTGAGCTCCAGCTTAATTGTTTCTAGAATATGATTGAAGTGAGAGTTAATGATAAAGGCCTATGTTTTAGTTCATGAAAGGCAGTCAACAAGTTTCTAGAATTATTACTATAATTATTATCTTTTTTTGATAATTCCCTACTTCTCCTTTAAAACCCAGCTTCAGTGTTAGCTCTTTGGTGAGGCTTCTCCAAGTACCAGACAAAGGATCTTGCTTTTTCTTAGAGCTCTGTTCAAAGTTGTTAGAATACTCACCATCTTGTATTTTTATTGTCTGTTTATGTGTTTGTCTTGCCTGCCTGACTTCGAACTCCTTGAGGAGAAGAATTGTATTTCATTTGTCTCTTCATCTCTTGTGCCCAGCGCAAGGCCTGTCAGGTGCTCAGCGAATGTTGAATGAACAAATGACTGTTTTCATTCTTGGTTAGAAAGAACTTTCATTAAAACCCAGAGGAAGGAAATGTGGAGGCTTGTTTAGTCTGCGTTGCCTGATTAACTAGGCACACCCATGCTCTCTTGATTCCCCTACTGGTCTGTTCTTTGGGAAATATCAGAAGGTCGTGTGGCATCCTGTCTCCCTTATCTAGGTGGGTGTGATACAGCCTGGGAAGCCTCCACACCCTGTATCCAAATAGACCGGCTAGCTCTAGCCATAGGGAGGGCTTGGGAAACAAATTCAGCACTTGTCTCTGGGAGGTCTGCAGGGGTAAATTTAAGAATCAAAGCTCATCAGAAATGCCTGGTAAAACTTGTCTGCACATACTATTGTGCTGCCAGGTATAAAGGGATATACAGAAAGTCCAAAGATTCTGGAAATAAAGGTTTCATTAGAGCTACAACTGATGGGTTCATATGTAAAGAGAAAAAGGAAAATGGGCCTGAAATAGGAAAATGAGGGAAGATTTTAGAGCTGTAGAGATTAGCGCTTAAGCAGCAATCAGTTGGGTGAAAGGTAACCTTTCTGAGATTAATTATGTATTTCTTCACTGGCAAAATAGAGGATAGAAATTTCTATCTTGCAGGTTGATAGAATGGTAAAATTAACAAGATAAGAACAGTCTTTTTCATTTCTGAAACACTCACTGCTTTATGTTTTCTTAGTACTTGAGAAATGACAGTGTACGTTCACAATAACTCTGGGGGAGCAGGTAGAGTAATTATCGTTCATGTTGGGTATTTTCCTTTCCCCTCTGGATCTACTCTTACTCTTTTCTACCCTGCTCCGTGACCCAGGGGACTGATCTCTAGGACACAGTGGTCTCCAGTGTCTTCGGCTCCTTATTTGTTTGGTTAATGTTAATGGGGAACACAAGCAGATAATTAGAGAAAAAAAAGAACCTGAGGTCCGGGTATTCCTTTCTTTGAAATCCATAATGTTAGACTCTGGGTTGGCTGCACACCTCTTCCAAAGGTCACAGCTTCTTCTACGAGGCCCTATGCTTCAGGTTCCAGCTAGAGCTCCTTCCAGGTACAACTCTCAAACCTTGGGGCCTAGGAGTGGGAGCGGCTTCCTGCTGTTGCTAGCTGCCCCCTGCTCCACATAGTTCACCAGGTTGTGTTGGTTTTCCCTAACCCTGTCCACCCCTTTGCAGTACTCTATTCATTAACCTGTCTTCACTCATCCCATTTGTGTGCACCATCAGTTTTCTGCTAGGACATTGACTATTGCAACCTCCGGTTAATGGTCTGAGAAATTAAAGCATGAACAAGTTAAATATCTAGGAAAATGTCACATTATTAGGAATTGGCAGAATTTGTCTTGAGATCCAGGTCTTCTGACATCTGCTTCCATGTTAGTTTTAAGACTCAATGATGATGACACAGTCGAGGCCTCTGTTTTGGACTAAGATTTAAATGATACAGTTCAAATCCTGCCTCCAGCCAGACCTAGCTAGTTGACCATAGACACATGCCTTTACTTCCATTATCCTCTATTTTCATTTTTTTTTCTGAAAAACAGGAAAAATACCACTTATTCTGTTCATCTCAGGGAGCTGTGGTTAAAACAAAGTCATATTTGTCTCAAATATACAGATGATTCCTGAAACTTAGAAAATGGTTATTGGTTTAAATAGTCCAGATAATTTTTAAATTGAATATCACTTTTAATAATAATAAAAGGTATTAACTGCCTAAAATATCAAGGACTGTACTATGTCAAAAATAATAATGATAATAATAACAACAACCCTATGATGATGATAATGGTAGCAATTATAATAATAATACTAGAAAAGAATGTTTGTTGAGTTTTTATTAGTCTTCTTAGGCTTCTGTAACAAAATATTATAGACTGGGTGGCTTAAATGACAGAAGTTAATTTTTTCAGAGTTATGGAGACTGGAAGTCCGAGGTCAAGATGCCAGCAGGGTTGGTTTCTGATGAAGGCTGTCCCCTTCGGTTGCAGATGGATGCCTTCTCACTATGTCCTCACATGACCTCTTATTAGTGTGCCCTCTCAAGGTAGGAAAGGTACAGGAGAGAAAGAGAAAGAGAGCACACAGAAAGAGCTTCTGCTTATAAGGACGCTGATACTGTCAGGTCAAGGTCTCATCCCTATTACCTCATTTAACTTTAATTAGCTCCTTTACAACCCTACTTCCAAATACAGATACACTGGCTTCAACATAGGAGTTTATGCAGTGAGGCAGCAGCTAACATTCAGTCCATAACAAGTATTATCTGTGTATCTGAGTCTGTGCTAAGCACTTCATTTTTATTTGTTATTATTATTATTTTTTTTTGAGACAGGGTCTTGCTCTGTCACCCAGGCTGGAGAGTAGTGGCTCATCATGGATCACTGCAGCCTTAAATTCCTGGGTTCAAGCAAGCCTCCCACCTTAGCCTCCTGAGTAGCTAGGACCACAGGTGTGAGCCACCAAGCCTGGCTAATGAAAAAAATTTTTTTGTAGAGCCGGAGTCTCCTTATGTTGCCCATGTTGGTCTCGAACTCCTGGGCTCAAGTGATCCTCCTGCCTCAGCCTTTCAAAGTACTGGGATTACAGGCATGAGCCACTGTGCCTGACCCTGTACTAAACACTTTAAATGCGTCATTTCACTTAGTAGTATTCCTAGGGAAGAATACTACAAAAGAAGTCATAGATAATATGTAAATGACCAGAAGTAGTGTTGTTCCAATAAAACTTTATTTACAAAAACAGCTAGCAAATCAGATTTGGGCTACAGGCTGTAGTTTGCTAACTTGTGTACTGTATGCCAAAGACAATGTTAGGTCCTGCAGACAAAATGGTGATCTCAAGAAGCTCACACACAGGTGGAATATAAATGAACAAATATGATGAAATTATACCAGTGCTCTCATGGAAGTCTCTACCGAGTTCACTGGGGGTAAAGGAGAAGGAACAGGTGTGAGAAGGGTAAGAGTTTCATGTAGAGGCAGGTGTGTTTGGGGAGTTGGCATACTCTGGAGTTTGGATTTATCCTCTGAGCCATAGAGAACCATATTAATGGATGGACATAAAGCACACAGGCTTTAGACTAATTGCTGATTTGCCCATTTAGTAGTTTTGTGGCGTTAGAAAAATAACATGATTTTTCTAAGACTTGTTTTTTCTCCTGAAAAATGTGAATATTAATATTTCCCCCATAGAGTTGTTGTGTGGCTCAAATGAAACAATGAATGCAAAGAATTTAGCATGATACCTGACATATAGTAAGTTCTTAATAAATAATAAATATACATATTTTTGTTTTAGAAAGATTACTCTGACCTGGTAAATGTGTTAAAAGACCTAATATTAGAGGCAGGAAAATAAAATAGGAAATGATGACAGAAATCCATAGGAGAAAGAGTGAAAGTATGAATTTAAGCAGAGGCAGAAAAGATGGAGAGAGAGATGTGGACAGGGCTTGAGAGCTAATTCAATGTCAGAGTGAGAGATAGGTCTAAATTAGCTCTAGTGTGTTAGGTATCTAGTGATGCCATTCACCAAGTTAAGGGGCATAGGAGGAAAGCCAGATTTAGGGTAAAGTTATTGAATTCCTTTTTTGGACACATTGATTGGGTGGAAATGTCCAGTAGTTAGTTGATTGCACACTTAATGTTGGAGTTTCATAATTGAGAATTATCATCAGTGAAAGAATTGTCATCATAAAACCCCTGGAAGAGATGAAATCACCAAGGAAGTATTAATAGCTCAAAAAAAAATCAGACAAATTAGCCTTGAAAAACTCAGCATTTCAGGGAGCAGAGATAAAGAATCTAGTATGTGTTTTTTAAAAAGTTCAAGAAGGAAATGTCAGAATAGGTCAAGGAGTTCAGAAAGCACTCACATCTCGAAAGTCAATGAAAGAGAGTTATAAGAAGACAAATCCTAAGTATTGGTGAGATGTGACAAAGTGGTCAGCTGAGTTAGCAAATAATCCATAAATTTAACTGAGGTAGATTTGGTAGAACGGTAGAAGGTATGAGATTTTCATGGATTAGAGACTGAGTGGGAACTGGGGGAGTCAAGGCAGTGATTATAGATTATTCCTTGGGGAGAATTTGATTATGAAGAGAAAGGGAAATGAGCACGGGTGCTAGCAAAGACATAAGGGTGGACTTCCTTTCTTTCCTTCAACCTTTTAGAAATTAAATGTCCAGGAAGGAGGACTCTCCAGAGGAATCAGGTGAAAATTGGGAGAAGAGATGGAAAGATTTGCCTTGAATAGGAGAAGGGTGTCTATTAGTCTGGCACAGAATCCAAGGAGATATTGCCTGATGCTAAAATTTGGGCTTCTATTGATCCTGTCACCCAAACAGTCAACACAGTACTTGATAGTTTTTCAGCTCTTGCCCTGCTTTTGTGGCTCCTAGTGTCTATTTGTTCCCATCTTTGTGCTGTATGTTTACCCAGTGTTTAGCTTCCATTTATAAGTGAGAATATATGGTATTTGGTTTTCTGTTTCTGTGTTAATTCACTTAGGATAATGGCCTCCAGCTGCATCCATGTTGGTGCAAAAGCCAAGATTTCATTTTCTTTTATGGCTGCATAGTATTCCATGGTGTATTTGTACCACATTTTCTTTATCCAATCCACCATCAATGGCCACCGAGGTTGATTCCTTGTCTTTGCTATTGTGAATAGTGCTGCGATGAACATACAAGTGCAGATGTCTTTTTGATTGAATGATTTATTTTCCTTTGAGTATATACCAAATAATGGGATTGCTGGGTCGAATGGTAGTTCTATTTATAGTTCTTTGAGAAATCTCCAAACTGCTTTCCACAGGGGCTGAACAAATTTGCATTCCCACTAACAGTGTATAAACATTCTCTTTGTGCCACAACCTTGCCGACATCTGTTATTTTTTGACTTTTTAATAACAGCCATTTTGACTGGTGTGAGATGGTATCTCACTGTGGTTATGATTTGCATGATGATCTCTGATGATCAGTGATGTTGAGCACTTTTGTTTTACATAATTTTTGACCACTTGTAGGTTTTCTTTTGAGAAGTGTCTATTCATGTTCTTTTCTCACTTTTTAATGGGGTCGTTTTTCTCTTGTTAATTTGTTTAACTTCTTTATAGATTCTAGATATTAGTCCTTCGTCAGATGCATAGTGTGTGAATATTTTCTTCCATTCTGTAAGTTGTCTGTTTATTCTGTTGACAGTTTCTTTTGCTGTGCAGAGGCTCTTTAATTAGATCCCATTTGTCAATTTTGTTTTTGTTGCATTTGCTTTGAGAAGTTAGTAATAAATTCGTTGCCTAGGCCAATGTCCACAAGAGTATTTCCTAGGTTTTCTTCTAAGATTTTTATAGTTTGAAGTCACACATTTAAGTCTTTAATTCATCTTGAGTTAATTTTTGTATATGTTAAGGGGTAAGTGTCCAATTTCATTCTTCTGCATATGGTTAGTCAATTTTTCCAGAACCATTCATTGAATAAGGATTCCTTTCCCTGTTGTTTATTTTTGCCGACTTTGTTAAAGATCAGTTGATCATAGGTGTGTGGCTTTATTTCTAGGCTCTCTATTCTGCTCCATTGGACTATGTGTCTATTTTTATACCAGTACCATACTGTTTGTGTTACTGTAGCCTTCAAGTGTAGTTTGAAGTTGGTTAATGCGATGGCTCCAGCTTTGTTTTTTCACCTAGGATTGCTTGGGCTATTTGGGCTCTTTTTTGGTTCCATATAAATTTTAGAATAGTTTTTTCTAATTGTGTGAAAAATGATGTTGGTAATTTGATAGGAATAGCATTGAGTCTGTAGTTTGCTTTGGGCAGTACGGACATTTTAACTATATTGATTCTGGAAGGAGAGTTTTCAAGTGCTTACCTGATAGCCTCAATTTTCTCTCTGAAGAGTCAACCAGTTTGTCTGCTAAGACAAAAGGGAGCAGTAATTAGGGAGGTGGTTTGACCAGAGTACGATCTGAAATATTTGCTCTGGTGGTAAGGCCCAACTGAAAGTAAAGACCATAACTTTGGAGTGGCACACGTTTATTTATTTGTTTAATTTTGTCATTCCTTCTAACCATGCTCAGCAACTAGGGGGAGAAGAGAAGATGGTACATAATCACATTGACACAGGACTGAGAATTTGACTGACAATATGGTAGAACAAAAGATTGGGAGAATAAGGGCATTAGCAATAAAATAACTAAAGTGATGGACTATGTAGTTCCAATGGATAGAGAGGAAAGTATAGGCAGGAGGAAACTGATAGTGAAAAAATAAATTAAAGGTCAAAGAACTAGAGGGTCCTGATGAGATCAAAAGATCATGTGTGGGCCAGGAGCAGTGGCTCATGCCTGTAATCCCAGCACTTCGGGAGGCGGAGGCGGGTGGAGGTCAGGAGTTTGAGACCAGCCTGGCCAACGTGTTGAAACTCCGTCTCTACTAAAAATATGAAAGTTAGCTGGGCGTGGTGGCGAGTGCCTGTAATCCCAGCTACTCGGGGGGCTGAGGCAGGAGAATTGCTTGAACCCAGGAGGCAGAGGTTGCAGTGAGCCGAGATAGCGCCATTGCACTCCAGCCTGGGTGACAAGAGGAAAACTCTGTGTATGTGTGGTAGGCATAAGGAAGGGAAAATTGGACTGATAGAAAATTAGAGGCAAAGATTTGTATATTAGAGTTTAGGATGTCAGGGGTAGAATGTTTCCTTTCTTTTAAATTATACTTTAGGTTTTAGGGTACATGTGCACAATGTGCAGGTTTGTTACATATGTATCCATGTGCCATGTTGATTTCCTGCACCCATTAACTCATCATTTAGCATTAGGTATATCTCCTAATGCTGTCCTTCCCCCCTCCCCCAACCCCACAACAGTCCCTGGAGTGTGATGTTCCCCTTCCTGTGTCCATGAGTTCTCATTGTTCAATTCCCACCTATGAGTGAGAACATGCGGTGTTTGGTTTTTTGTCCTTGCGATAGTTTACTGAGAATGATGTTTTCCAGCTTCATCCATGTCCCTACAAAGGACATGAACTCATCATTTTTTATGGCTGCATAGTATTCCATGGTGTATATGTGCCACATTTTCTTAATCCAGTCTATCGTTGTTGGACATTTGGGTTGGTTCCAACTCTTTGCTGTTGTGAATAGTGCCGCAATAAACATACGTGTGCATGTCTCTTTATAGCAGCATGATTTATAGTCCTTTGGGTATATACCCAGTAATGGGATGGCTGGGTCAAATGGTATTTCTAGTTCGAGATCCCTGAGGAATCGCCACACTGACTTCCACAATGGTTGAACTAGTTTACAGTCCCACCAACAGTGTAAAAGTGTTCCTATTTCTCCACATCCTCTCCAGCACCTGTTGTTTCCTGATTTTTTAATGATGGCCATTCTAACTGGTGTGAGATGGTATCTCATTGTGGTTTTGATTTGCATTTCTCTGATGGCCAGTGATGATGAGCATTTCTTTTTTTTTTCTTTTTTTTTTTTTTTTACTATACTTTAGGTTTTAGGGTACATGTGCATAATGTGCAGGTTTGTTACATATGTATCCATGTGCCACGTTGATTTCCTGCACCCATTAACTCGTCATTTAGGATTAGGTATATCTCCTAATGCTGTCCCTCCCCCCTCCCCCAACCCCACAACAGTCCCCGGAGTGTGATGTTCCCCTTCCTGTGTCCATGAGTTCTCATTTTTCAATTCCCACCTATGAGTGAGAACATGCGGTGTTTGGTTTTTTGTCCTTGCGATAGTTTACTGAGAATGATGTTTTCCAGTTTCATCCATGTCCCTACAAAGGATATGAACTCATCCTTTTTTATGGCTGCATAGTATTCCATGGTGTATATGTGCCACATTTCCTTAATCCAGTCTATCGTTGTTGGACATTTGGGTTGGTTCCAACTCTTTGCTATTGTGAATAGTGCCGCAATAAACATATGTGTGCATGTGTCTTTATAGCAGCATGATTTATAGTCCTTTGGGTATATACCCCGTAATGGGATGGCTGGGTCAAATGGTATTTCTAGTTCTAGATCCCTGAGGAATCGCCACACTGACTTCCACAATGGTTGAACTAGTTTACAGTCCCACCAACAGTGTAAAAGTGTTCCTATTTCTCCACATCCTCTCCAGCACCTGTTGTTTCCTGATTTTTTAATGATGGCCATTCTAACTGGTGTGAGATGGTATCTCACTGTGGTTTTGATTTGCATTTCTCTGATGGCCAGTGATGATGAGCATTTCTTCATGTGTTTTTTGGCTGCATAAATCTCTTCTTTTGAGAAGTGTCTGTTCATGTCCTTGGCCCACTTTTTGATGGGGTTGTTTGTTTTTTTCTTGTAAATATGTTTGAGTTCATTGTAGATTCTGGATATTAGCCCTTTGTCAGATGAGTAGGTTGCAAAAATTTTCTCCCATTCTGTAGGTTGCCTGTTCACTCTGATGGTAGTTTCTTTTGCTGTGCAGAAGCTCTTTAGTTTAATTAGATCCCATTTGTCGATTTTGGCTTTTGTTGCCATTGCTTTTGGTGTTTTAGACATGAAGTCCTTGCCCATGCCTATGTCCTGAATGGTATTGCCTAGGTTTTCTTGTAGGATTTTAATGGTTTTAGGTCTAACATTTAAGTCTTTAATCCATCTTGAATTAATTTTTGTATAAGGTGTAAGGAAGGGATCCAGTTGCAGCTTTCTACATATGGCTAGCCAGTTTTCCCAGCACCATTTATTAAATAGGGAATCCTTTCCCCATTTCTTGTTTTTGTCAGGTTTGTGAAAGATCAGATAGTTGTAGATATGCAGCATCATTTCTGAGGGCTCTGTTCTGTCCCATTGATCGATGTCTCTGTTGTGGTACCAGTACCATGCTGTTTTGGTTACTGTAGCCTTGTAGTATAGTTTGAAGTCAGGTAGCGTGATGCCTCCAGCTTTGTTCTTTTGGCTTAGGATTGACTTGGCGATGCGGGCTCTTTTTTGGTTCCATATGAACTTTAAAGTAGTTTTTTCCAATTCTGTGAAGAAAGTCATTGGTAGCTTGATGGGGATGGCATTGAATCTATACATTACCTTGGGCAGTATGGCCATTTTCACAATATTGATTCTTCCAACCCATGATCATGGAATGTTCTTCCATTTGTTTGTATCCTCTTTTATTTCGTCGAGCAGTGCTTTGTAGTTCTCCTTGAAGAGGTCCTTCACATCCCTTGTAAGTTGGATTCCTAGGTATTTTATTCTCTTTGAAGTAATTGTGAATGGGAGTTCACTCATGATTTGGCTCTCTGTTTGTCTGTGATTGGTGTACAAGAATGCTTGTGATTTTTGTACATTGATTTTGTATCCTGAGACTTTGCTGAAGTTGCTAATCAGCTTAAGGAGATTTTGGGCTGAGACAATGGGGTTTTCTAGATATACAATCATGTCATCTGCAAACAGGGACAATTTGACTTCCTCTTTTCCTAATTGAATACCCTTTATTTCCTTCTCCTGCCTGATTGCTCTGGCCAGAACTTCCAGCACTATGTTGAATAGAAGTGGCGAGAGAGGGCATCCCTGTCTTGTGCCAGTTTTCAAAGGGAATGCTTCCAGTTTTTGCCCATTGAGTATGATATTGGCTGTGGGTTTGTCATAGATAGCTCTTATTATTTTGAGATACGTCCCATCAATACCTAATTTATTGAGAGTTTTTAGCATGAAGCGTTGTTGAATTTTGTCAAAGTCCTTTTCTGCATCTATTGAGATAATCATGTGGTTTTTGTCTTTAGTTCTGTTTATATGCTGGATTACATTTATTGATTTGCGTATGTTGAACCAGCCTTGCATCTCCGGGATGAAGCCCACTTGATTATGGTGGATAAGCTTTTTGATGTGCTGCTGGATTCGGTTTGCCAGTATTTTATTGAGGATTTTTGCATCAATGTTCATCAAGGATATTGGTCTGAAATTCTCTTTTTTGGTTATGTCTCTGCCATGCTTTGGTATCAGGATGATGCTGGCTTCATAAAATGTGTTAGGGAGGATTCCCTCTTTTTCTATCAATTGGAATAGTTTCAGAAGGAATGGTACCAGTTCCTCCTGGTACCTCTGGTAGAATTCGGCTGTGAATCCATCAGGTCCTGGACTCTTTTTGGTTGGTAAGCTATTGATTATTGCCACAATTTCAGAACCTGTAATTGGTCTATTCAGAGATTCAACTTCTTCCTGATTTTGTCTTGGGAGGGTGTATTTGTTGAGGAATTTATCCATTTGTTCTAGATTTTCTAGTTTATTTGCATAGAGGTGTTTGTAGTATTCTCTGATGGTAGATTATATTTCTGTGGGATCAGTGGTGATATCCCCTTTTTCATTTTTTATTGCATCTATTTGATTCTTCTCTCTTTTCTTCTTTATTAGTCTTGCTAGCAGTCTATCAATTTTGTTGATCTTTTCAAAAAACCAGCTCCTGGATTCATTAACTTTTTGAAGGGTTTTTTGTGTCTCTATTTCCTTCAGCTCTGCTCTGATTTTAGTTATTTCTAGTCTTCTGCCAGCTTTTGAATGTGTTTGCTCTTGCTTTTCTAGTTCTTTTCATTGTGATGTTAGGGTGTCAATTTTGGATCTTTCCTGCTTTCTCTTGTGGGCATTTAGTGCTATAAATTTCCCTCTACACACTGCTTTGAACGTGTCCCAGAGATTCTGGTATGTTGTGTCTTTGTTCTCATTGGTTTCAAAGAACATCTTTATTTCTGCCTTCATTTCATTATGTACCCAATAGTCATTCAGGAGCAGGTTGTTCATTTTCCATGTAGTTGAGCGGTTTTGAGTGAGTTTCTTAATCCTGAGTTCTAGTTTGATTGCACTGTGGTCTGAGAGACAGTTTGTTATAATTTCTGTTCTTTTACATTTGCTGAGGAGAGCTTTACTTCCAACTATGTGGTCAATTTTGGAATAGGTGTGGTGTGGTGCTGTAAAAAATGTGTATTCTTTTGATTTGGGGTGGAGAGTTCTGTAGATGTCTATTAGGTCCACTTGGTGCAGAGCTGAGTTCAATTCCTGGATATCCTTGTTAACTTTCTGTCTCACCGATCTGTCTAATGTTGACAGTGGGGTGTTAAAATCTCCCATTATTATTGTGTGGGAGTTTAAATCCCTTTGTAGGTCACTCAGGACTTGCTTTATGAATCTGGGTGCTCCTGTGTTGGGTGCATATATGTTTAGGATAGTTAGCTCTTCTTGTTGAATTGATCCCTTTACCTTTATGTAATGGCCTTCTTTGTCTCGTTTGATCTTTGTTAGTTTAAAGTCTATTTTATCAGAGACTAGGATTGCAACCCCTGCCTTTTTCTGTTTTCCATTTGCTTGATAGATCTTCCTCCATCCCTTTATTTTGAGTCTATATGTGTCTCTGCATGTGAGATGGGTTTCCTGAATACAGCACACTGATGGGTCTTGACTCCTTATCCAGTTTGCCAGTCTGTGTCTTTTAATTGGAGCATTTAGCCCATTTACATTTAAAGTTAATATTGTTATGTGTGAATTTGATCCTGTCATTATGATGTTAGTTGGTTATTTTGCTTGTTCGTTGATGCAGCTTCTTCCTAGCCTCGATTGTCTTTACAATTTGGCATGTTTTTGCAGGGGCTGGTACCGCTTGTTCCTTTCCATGTTTAGTGCTTCCTTCAGGAGCTCTTTTAGGGCAGGCCTGGTGGTGACAAAATCACTCAGTGTTTTCTTGTGTGTAAAGTATTTTATTTCTCCTTCACTTATGAAGCTTAGTTTGGCTGGATATGAAATTCTGGGTTGAAAATTCTTTTCTTTAAGAATGTTGAATATCGGCCCCCACTCTCTTCTGGCTTGTAGAGTTTCTGCTGAGACATCAGCTGTTAGTCTGATGGGCTTCCCTTTGTGGGTAACCCGAGCTTTCTCTCTGGCTGCCCTTAACATTTTTTCCTTCATTTCAACTTTGGTGAATCTGACAGTTATGTGTCTTGGAGTTCCTCTTCTCGAGGAGTATCTTTGTGGCGTTCTCTGTGTTTCCCGAATCTGAATGTTGGCCTGCCTTGCTAGATTGGGGAAGTTCTCCTGGATAATATCTTGCAGAGTGTTTTCCAACTTGGTTCCATTCTCCCCGTCATTTTCAGGTACACCAATCAGATGTAGGTTTGGTCTTTTCACAAAGTCCCAAATTTCTTGGAGGCTTTGTTCATTTCTTTTTATTCTTTTTTCTCTAAACTTCCCTTCTCACTTCATTTCATTCATTTCATCTTCCATCAGCGATACCCTTTCTTCCAGTTGATCGTATCTGCTACTGAGGCTTCTGCAATCTTTGCGTAGTTCTCGAAACTTGGCTTTCAGCTCCATCAGCTCCTTTAAGCCCTTCTCTCCATTGGTTATTCTAGTTATCCATTCTTCTAATTTTTTTGTCAAAGTTTTTAACTTCTTTGCTATTGTTTTGAATTTCCTCCCGTAGCTCAGAGTAGTTTGATCGCCTGAAGACTTCTTCTCTCAACTCGTCAAAGTCCTCCATCCAGCTTTGTTCCGTTGCTCGTGAGGAACTGCTTTCCTTTGGAGGAGGAGAGGTGCTCTGCTTTTTAGAGTTTCCAGTTTTTCTGCTCTGTTTTTTCCCCATCTTTGTGGTTTTATCTACTTTTTGTCTTTGATGATGGTGATGTACAGATGGGTTTTTGGTGTGGATGTCTTTTCTGTTTGTTAGTTTTCCTTCTACCAGACAGGACCCTCAGCTACAGGTCTGTTGGAGTTTACTAGAGGTCCACTCCAGACCCTGTTTGCCTGGGTGTCTGCAGTGGTGGCTGCAGAACAGCGGATTTTCATGAGACCTCAAATTCAGCTGTCTTTTAGTTCCTCTGAAAGTTTTGTCTCAGAGGAGTACCCGGCCGAGTGAGGTGTCAGTCTGTCCCTACTGGGGGGTGCCTCCCAGTTAGGCTGCTCAGGGGTGAGGGACCCACTTTAGGAGGCAGTCTGTCCGTTCTCAGATCTCCAGCTGCGTGCTGGGGGAACCACTACTCTCTTCAAAGCTGTCAGTCAGACAGGGACATTTAAGTCTGTGGAGGTTCCTGCTGACTTTTTGTTTGTCTGTGCCCTGCCCCCAGAGGTGGAGCCTACAGAGGCAGGCAGGCCTCCTTGAGCTGTGGTGGGCTCCACCCAGTTCAAGCTTCCTGGCTGCTTTGTTTACCTAAGCAAGCCTGGGCAATGGCGGGCGCCCCTCCCCCTGCCTTGCTGCCACCTTGCAGCTTGATCTCAGACTGCTGTGCTAGCAATCAGGGAGACTCTGTGGGCATAGGACCCTCCGAGCCAGGTGCAGGACACAATCTCCTGTTGTGCCGTTTTCCAGGCCCGTTGGAAAAGCGCAGTATTAGGGTGGGACTGACCCGATATTCCAGGTGCCGTCTGTTACCCCTTTCTTTGACTGGGAAAGGGAACTCCCTGACCCCTTGCACTTCCCGAGTGAGGCAATGCCTCGCCCTGCTTCGGCTCGCGCACAGTGCGCTTGACAGACTGTCCTGCACCCACTGTTTGGCACTCCCTAGTGAGATGAAACCGGTACCTCAAGCAGAAATGCAGAAATCACCCGTCTTCTGTGTCACTCAGGCTGAGAGCTGGAGACCGGAGCTGTTCCTATTCGGCCATCTTGGCTGCACCCCGAATGTTTCCTTTTAATGATCAGCTCTAAGTTGTAGCCATAACACATGTCATTAAATTGGGGCTATAGAAGATGGTCAAGGAAATTTTCAGTGATAGTAGTAACATACAGTTTTCATCTGTGTGATATTTTACAGATTGCAAAGCACTTTCATATCCACAATCTCAGTTGACCTCATCCTATGATAAGGATAGAGCAGGAATTATCTTAATTATTATCTTAATTTTACACTTGAAACAATTGAAGTTTGAAGTGTATTGAAGATATTAAGTGTCTTATCAGGCTAGTTACATAATGGAAATTTCAACTGGGATGAAATACTAGCATCTGGATCAAAGGTGAAAAGACTCCATTTATTTCTACCAATTCAGACAATGCAGTGTTATACATACACTGAATGAATATTCTGGATGGCATTGATTTAGCAAAACAAAAACAAACCAATATAGCAATAACTGCTCCCTTGGAAAAGTTGGTGGATTCAAAATTATGAGGTTCCCTCACCCCACATCCTCAGCCAAACAAAACATTCTCTACCTGCTCAGTCACACCTGGTAATTTCACAACGATTAGGTGATCGTGTTCCCTGACTCTCATCGGCAGCAGGGCTCCTGGAAGTCCTGCTTCTCATTACTACTGTGGACTAGAGCCTCCCCAGAGCTCCCTGGGGCCCTTGGCCTAGGTGAAGATGGATGAAGATCAGATCCAGCAGCTGTGGGTAGAGGAGGGTCCAGGAAGCAGGCACAAAGTGAGGTAATTCATCCACATGGCAAAACAGAGCACAATCTGGGGAAGATGGAGGCCTCCCAAACAGGGTAAGAGAGAGCGATGCCCTTCCATTTTCAGCTCAGATTTCTCTTTTGCCTCCCTTGCTCTATGTGGGCTTATTCTAGTCCCAACCTAGGTGTCAGATTCCCTCTCAACTGCTGGTTGTTCACTAGTTCCTCAACCAGAACCCACATCTTGGCCTATGAAAGTTATTAACTCCTTCCCTTCTACACTTTTCTGTTTCTGCTCACCAGGAAACAGTGGTCCAGCCAACCACTGTGGTGTTTGGAAGGACTAAACTGGATTTGACTTTATTTTGGCCACTCTTTTGCTCTGTGAGCTTGTATATGCGACTCGATCTCTATAGCTAATTTTCTCATCAGCAAAATTGTTGGTTGAACTACCCATAACTGGCAAATAGGTCTCTTTATAAACACCAATTCAGAAATGCTGTTAGTGGCTTCTTTGGTCTCTGTGTAGAGAAGGATCCTGAGTTATGTCGAGGTTCAGGAGAGCTAGCACAGTGGGACCCCATTGCCTGTAGAACAGTTGCTCTCAAACTGTAGTGTGCAACACATTATCTGGAGAGCTCATTGAAACACAGATTGCTGGGTCCCACACCCAGAGTTTCTGATTCAGTAGGTCTGGGGTGTGGTCTGAGAATTCGTATTTCTACTGAATCCCCAGGTAAGGCTGATGCTGCTGGTCCAGGGACCATACTTTAGAAACACCACCGTGGTATTTAATTTCTTATGGCTCAGTTTGGTTTTCTTGAAACAATGTCAGCCTCATCACCCACTAGCTGACACCAATAGACATAGGGATGCAAACTTCTTTAAGGGAGTTTAGAGGTTTATTAAATAAAACAAGGTGCACATCTGGCTTTAAAAAACAGAGTAGTACACCTCTAAGCATAAAATTCTATGATTTTATAGTTCATATTTAACTAGTATTGTGAGACAGAAAAAATATGGGCTTTGGAGTCAGATTTAGCCGAGTTTAATCCTGGCTCTACAGTTTAAGTATTTGACCTTGGACCAGTTACCAAACTCCTCACCTTTAATTTACACAGTAAATTCACAACCTTTTTGTTTTCTCTCATTGTTCTATGCTCAATGTCTAATTTATGGCAGGCAATCAAAAATATTCTTTGAATGAATATGCAATAATCTGTAATAGACAAATCTACAGACCTGCAGAAATTATTTTCTCTTTTTGTCCTCTCAGAGTGTAGGGATTAACGAATAAATTCTAAAGGAGCTTTCAAGAACAGAAAACCAAACACCAGATGTTCTCACTCATAAGTGGGAGTTGAATAATGAGAACACATGGACACAGGGAGGGGAACATCACACACCAGGGCCTGTTCGGGGGTGGGGTGCTAGGGGAGGGATAGCATTAGGAGAAATACCGAACGTAGATGACAGGTTGATGGGTGCAGCAAACCACCATGGCACGTGTATACCTATGTACCCAGCCTGCACATTCTGCACACCTACCCCAGAACTTAAAGTATGTATAAAAAAGAAAATGTCATCTGTAAATATGCAGGAAGTCTGAACTCTATATTATGACTCAACTGTGGTAAGAAAATGTAGCTTCTTCCTCCCTAAATCATTCTATGAGGCCAGCATCATCCTGATACCAAAACCTGGCAGAGACACAACAAAAACAGAAAGCTTTAGGCCAATATCCTTGATGAACTTCGATGCAAAAATCTTCAGCAAAATACTTGCAAACTGAATCCAGCAGCACGTTAAAAACGTTATTCACCATGATCAAGTAGGCTTTATCCCTGGGATGCAAGGTTGGTTCAACACATGCCAATCAATAAATGTGATTCATCACATGAACAGAACTAAAGACAAAAATCACATGATTATTACAATAGATGTAGAAAAGCCTTTTGATAAAATTTAACACCCCTTCATGTTAAAAACTCAATAAATCAGTATTGAAGGAACACATCTCAAAATAATAAGAGCCATCTTTGACAAACTCATAGCCAACATATACTGAATGAGGAAAAGCTGAAAGCACTCCCCTTGAAAACTGGCACAAGCCAAGGATGCCTTCTCTCACCACTTCTGTTCAACATAGTATTGGAAGTCCTGGCCAGAACAATTGGGCGAAAGAAAGAAAGAAAGGGATTCGAAATAGGAAAAGAGGAAGCCAAACTGTCCCTGTTTGCAGATGACATGATCCCGTATCTAGAAAACCCCATAGTCTCTGCCCAAAATCTCCTTCAGCTGATAAAAAACTTCAGCAAAGTCTCAGGATACAAAATCAACATACAAAAATCACTAATACTCCTATACACCAACAACAGTCAAGCCAAGAGCCAGATCAAGAACGGAATTCCATTTACAATTGCCACAAAAAAAAAAAATACCTAGGAATACAGCTAACAGGGAGGTGAAAAATCTCTATAAGGAGAGCTACAAAACACTGCTCAGAGAAATCAGAGATTACACAAACAAATGGAATAACATCCCAGAATCAATATTGTTAAAAATGGCCATACCCAAAGTATTTTACAGATTCAATACTATTTCTATCAAACTACCAATGACATTCTACGCAGAACTAGAAAAAACTCTTTTAAATATTATATGGAACCAAAAAAAAAAGAAAAAAGCCCAACAGCTGAGGCAATCCTAAGCAAAAAGAAAGCTGGAAGCATCATGCTACCCAACTTCAAAATATACTACAGGGCAACAGTAATCAAAACAGCATGGTACTGGTACAAAAACACATAAACCAATGGAACAGAATACAGAGCCCAGGAAAAAGACTGCACACCTACAACTATCTGATCTTTGTCAAAGTTAAAAAACACAAGTAATGGGAAAAAATACTCCCTTTTCAATAAATGGTGCTGTGATAACTGGCTAGCTATATGCAGATAACTGAAACTGGACCCCTTCCTTACACCATATACAAAAATTAACCCAAGATGGATTAAAGACTTAAGTGTAAAATCCAAAACTATAAAAATCCTGAAAGACAACCCAGGCATTATCATTCTGGACATAGGAATGGGCAAAGATTTCATGACAAAGACACTGAAAGCAATCACAACAAAAGCAAAAATGACAAATGGGATCTAATTAAACTAAAGAGCTTCCACACAGCAAAAAAACCTATCAATTGAATAAAAACACAACCTACAGAATGGGAGAAAATTTTTGCAAACTATGCATCTGACAAAGGTCTAGTGTCTGGCATCTATAAGGAACTTAAACAAATTAACAAGAGAAAAATGAACAACCGTATTAAGAAGTGGGTAAAGGATATGAACAGACACTTTTCAAAAGGAGACACACATGTGGCCAAAAAGCTTATGAAAAAAAGCTCAACATCACTAATCATTAGAGAAATGCAAATCAGAACCACAATGAGATACCATCTCACACCAGTCAGAATGGCTATTACTAAAAAGTCAAAAATAAAAGGTGCTGGCAAGGTTGTGGAGAAAAAGGAGCACATATATATTGTTGGTGGGAGTATAAATTAGTTCAACCATGGTGAAAAGCAGTGTGGTGATTCCTCAAAGACCTAAAAACAAATAGCAATCCCATTACTGGGCATATACCAAAGGAATATAAATCATTCTATCATAAACACACATGCATGAGTATGTTCATTGCAGCACTATTCACAATAGCAACGACATGGAATCAACCTAAATGCTCATCACTGGTAGAATAGATAAAGAAAATGTGGTACATGTACACCATGGCATACTATGCAGCCATAAAAAAGAATGAGGTCATGTCCTTTGTAGTGACATGAATGGAGTTGGAGACCATTATCCTTAGCAAACTAACGTGAGAACAGAAAACCAAATACCACATGTTCTCACTTATAAGTGGGAGCTAAATGATGAGAACACATAAACACATAAAGGAGAATAACACACACTGGGGGCCTACCTGAGGGTAAAGAGTGAGAGGAGGAAGGGGATCAGAGAAAATAACTAATGGGTACTAGGCTTAATACTTTGGTGATGAGATAATCAGTACAACAAACCCCCATGACACGAGTTTACTTATGTAACAAACCTGCACAAACCTGCACCTGAACTTAAAATAAAAGTTAAATAATTAAAAAGGGAAAAAAGAAGAAAGTGTAGCTTCTTTATTTTCCATAATGTCTCTAATCTTGCTCATGAAACTCACTCTTCTGCTTCACAGTCAGGAGTGGGAGGAGGAACATCTAAATGGTGAAAGTTATCTTTGTTTTAGTTCTTTCGAGGGATTTTTCTTCTTTTTTTTTTTTTTCAAAAATGTTTAGTTTTCCAGAACTTACTCTCCCCTTCTCCTCTTTTGTGGCTCCATGTAAAGATGTGACCATGTGATCCCAGGATAACCCAGGAAAGGACCACTCACTGGTCTGTGTGGTTTGTGGTTGGTCTTGTCTTGCCTCTGGGATGTTGATCATTGAGGGGCAATTTGTTCATTCTGGCTCTTTGGAGCATCATTCAGGCACCACTGCAGGGATGCACTATCTTGGCCATTTGGTTACTAAGTCCAAGCTCACTGTGGCCTCTTTGTCCTTATCTTGGATTCCTGCAGCTCTCTTAGCCCTCTCAGGACCATGGTGTCACCTCATCTGTGTAAGGAGAATTTCTGGACTCATGCCTGTGATGTAGGCAGGGTATTTCTTCATATCTAAAGTACAACTATACTCAAAAAATTCAATGTAGCTTACTGGGAAGAACTCAGGAGTAAGTTTCAGAAGACCTGTTATATTGCCAAGTTGATCATTCTATAGAAGTCCTATTCATGTCCTTTCATTACCTCTTACATGCTGTGGGAGGTTGAAATCATTGTTTAGTTTCTTGCACGTCCATTTCTTCATTTCTACCAAGAGGATCATATAGCAATGTTAAAGAACTGATGTGTTGATAAAAAGAAATGTTATTTGTAACAATTCTCGATGAAAAGCAGAGCTCTCTCTTATTCCTTGGCAGATGTTTTCTAAGAAGTTACTATGTGTACAAGTTCTGGGGTAATAAGATACCCTCCTATATCCTCATGATATTCACAACCTTGTGGGGTGCCTGACTCACCGACTGATCATGACAGAGAAGCACAGGGATTGTGGGTAGTCACACTGAAACACAAGAGCCTGTGTCACCTCAGATGTGTTGCTTCAGTTCTCAGAGCCTCTGTGTCCTCATATGTCATGGAAGTAATACAGACATCTTAATAACTGTGTGTGTGTGTGTGTGTGTGTGTGTGTGCATGAAGGTTAAATAAAAAGGGAATAAAGGCATTTTGTTATTAATAAAGAAGGAATCATAAGAATTAAAATGAGAATATTAATTATAATAAGTATACTCTTCCTTTCATGGAACCACAGCCATCTTAGAGTTGGAAAAATGAGATAATCATCATTAATCAAAACTCAAAGAAAATAAAGGGAAATGTACTCAAATTTAAAAAGACAAATACTTAAAACATATTTTCTGTTTTAATTTTGAAAGACAAAGCTCTGTAAGTTTAAGGATTAGAAGTGGGGATCTGGAGTTGTGTGGAGGGCTCTGGAGCCTCTTAAAACAGGGAACTTAATATGAAGAGTAGGGAATATAGAATGATCAGCTTGGCAATATAACAGATGCCTCATGTCATGCAGAGCCTAAAAAAAAACCTCCCCATATGCTGCAAATGCCATATTTTTAATTTGCCAAAGAACTCTATCCTGTTTTATGTGAGCCATATAATTAATATGTAATAGCATATTTGGTCGAGTAGACATAGTATTTAATCTTTCTTTGAATACACATAGGGTATTGTCACTGTGGAACCAGGCACAAGAATGAAGAAATGACTGAACACATCTGAACCTTTAGGCTGAAGGGTTTTTCAAGGTGGAGGAAGTGGCTACTTAGGAAAGAAGATCCATTACTGAACATTTACATATTATGGCTATAGGAGCACAGACATTTCCAGCTGAGAAGGACCTTAGAAATTAGCAAGTCCAATCCCTTTTTACACAGACAGGCAAGGACTCAGTTGCAGGTAAGGGATTGTGGTTCAATGATAACATCAACAATGCAAACAGCGAGAGCAGCAGCAACTACCAACATTTCCTGAGTATTCCTTCTGTGCTAGTATTGGTAGTGCTTAGCATGGATCCTAAAAGCTCCTACTGTGCATGTGGTTCCTGGACTCACTCTTCCCCAGCTTTAGGAATTGAGTACAGCTGAATCCCAGTCTTCCTATGGCAAGTAAGCCAGGCCAAGGTGTTCGGTCACTGAAGCTGCTGGAATTTTCACTATCTTGGTTCATGTGAGTCATGCCTTCCTGCATAAGGCCCAGCACCCGCTCTGTCAAATGGATCTCCCCACTAGGGCACCCATCCCTGTTTATTTTATTTTATTTTATTTTATTTTATTTATTTGAGAAGAGTCTCGCTCTGTCGCCCAGGCTAGAGTGCAGTGGCGTGATCTTGGCCCACTGCAACCTCAGTCCCTGGGGCTCAAGTGATTCTCCTGTCTCGGCCTCCCAGGTAGCTAGGATTACAGGCGCCTGCCACCATACCCAGCTAATTTTTGTATTTTTAGTAGAGATGGGGTTTTGCCACGTTGTCCAGGCTGGTCTGGAACTCCTGGCCACAAGTTATCCTCCCACCTCGGCCTCTTAAATTCCCATCCCTGTTTTTAACTATTAACACTCAAAATATAACTTACTTTGGTGGTTGTCTGCTGCCCTATAGCCTTTAACTACACCACCCTCACCATAAGGCTAGGCAAAGCTCTCATCTTCAACCCATCTCTCTACTTCTCTGAAACCTTTTAAATTCATCCTTTCTATCCTGAAGACTTGCTACTCCAGAATCAGCAAAGTCTTCTCTACTCCCGGTCTATCCTCAGGATGTTCTACTCACTCCTTCCCTTAATTGAGACCTGGCTTTTTCCTGCTGGATTTTACTTCCCAGACAGCCCTCACACACAGGCTTTTTTTATTCTCTCTCATTTTCTTCCATGAACCCCAGGACTAGAGTGGGTTTGTTGAGTCCCTTATGTCCCATTTCTGCTTCCAGATTTCTATTTCTTCACCATCTTGTAAAAATTCTGTTCCCATTAGGCCTGTGCCTGTTGTTATACCATCCTCCCCTCGTCACTAGTATCTTCAACTCTTGCAGTTTCTCCCACACCCTTGTTGAACATCACAGACTAAATGAGTCCTCCTTGCCATCCCAATCCCTTCCCTCATCCCAGGTGATCTTCCCATCTCCATGGGGATGGAGTCAACAGCCTGCCCTCTCACTTGCTACACTCCTTTCTCCTTTACTTCATTTCAGATATCCCCTCTGTCACTCCAACTCTTTACCTTGCCACCATTCAAAATATCCTCAAATTTGAAATAACTACTTCAAGCAACCTGCTTTGTCTCCATCACTTTGTGCCTTTCCAGTTTGTTTGTTAATTTGCTATTAGTCCAAATATTTTTTAACCTCTTTGGAACCTGCTGTGAATTGATTCTTCATTTCTACAATCTGTCAGCCCTCTTAATTTTTTTAGCTTCGCTCCTTATGATTTAGATTCCATAAGTCCATTATCTCTGTAACTCTCCAGTCGACACCCCTCTCCCTTTCTTTTGTATCACAGCCACTTGGCAAAATTTGAACTCTAGATTAAGTCCTCTATCTGCTTTCTCTTCATCTGCATCAGAGCAGCTGACTGCTGCTGGAGAAAGTCAATTGATGGGGAGAACCTGTATCTCTCTCGGGACATTGTAGGGAAATCATAGAAAATTCAAACTCAACTCAAAGCGACTTTTGATTTGGGTTAAACAAAAAAAAAGAATTACTGATGAATGTAATCAAAAAGTCCAGAAGCAGGGCTGACATTAAGAAATCTTTAATCTAAGATTTCTTTAATTTAAAGGCCAAAATGATGTCACTAACATAACAGTGTTATCTTCATTTGTTACGAGTTTTGATTTTTTTTTTTCCCATTCTCTCTTGCCTTTGCTTTCCTGGGTGACACCACCATCCTCAGCTTTACACAGTGCCTCTGACATCTCTGAGTACCCCACTGTAATGACTGCTGACTGCAGTGCCCACTGCCATATTGTCACACCATATTGTGCAGGGAATAGGAGACTTTTCAGGGAAGCTTCATTTTCTCCAAAGCACCCGTGAATGTCTCCTTGCATCTCATTGGCTCTGACTGGCTTACACCTTCATTCCTGACCAATCACTGTGGTCTGGGGATAGGCTATGCTGGTTGGCCTAATCAGGGCCTAAACCAGGAGCTGAATATGCAAAAGAGAAAGATGTCTCGAAGAGAAGTTGGAGGATCTGTTCTATCTTCTATTGAAGGCCACTTCCTCCACTTCTGTTTTGAATTCCACCCCCTTCCTGCTGTTTCTTCACCTGCCTGCCACACCCCTAGCATCCATTCCAAAAGAGAGCCCAACCAATGTCAAATTTGCTTCCAGAATTTCCCTGAATCCATGCACCTGCTGATCATCTCTGCTGCTATTACTCTTGTTCCTGCTCTTCTGTATCCACTCTGGCCTTCTTCAGTTTAATCACCACAATGTAGCCAGTGTCATCATCAAACATGTAGGTATGTACATATTAATTCCATATTTGAAAGCTCCCCAGTGAATTTCCATTGTTTCTATGATAAAGACAAAAATCTTTGCAGAGCTTATAAGGATGCTACCTGATCTTGAATCTCCCTATGTCCATAGCCTGATTTTACACTACTTGTGTTTGTCCTCAATCATACTCTCCTCCTCCTTTGCTGAATTAGCTGCCTGTCAATATGCAAACTTTAGTCAAAGCTTATTCCTCAGGTAACCTTCCATACATTCGTAGTTTTGAGAAGGTTTATCAGCTACAGATGCTCTCAAAACAGTGGGTCTTTCTTTCAGAGTTCAAATAGCTTGTAATTATTTGGTTGTTGGCATGATTGCTGATCAAGTCTCTTCCTCACTAATCTCTAAACTACATGACAGCAAATTTAGATCCTTCTGAAACTGATTTCTTTTCTCATTATTTAATTCCCAGCAATTAGCAGGCAGCTTACATATATTAAATTTATTCATGTGAATGAATACAAGTGATAAATCCATATGAAGTGGTTAACATAGTCCCTGGCAAATGGTAAGCATTCTGAAGTGCTAGGTAGTATGACCATATTGTTGTTATTGTTGTTGTTATAATTCCCTCATATTACAGATGTATTTTTCATGTTACATGCTTCGCCTTCACTCAGTGAAAAAAAAAACTCAGTAGAATTTTCTACAAACATTGAACACAAAAGCAACTGGTAATGTACAACTCTGCATTTGCTAATCACAGATCAATGGTTGCATGTTAGGTAGCTTGAGATAACAAAATTTCTGAAGAAGGGTCGTGTTTCCCTCCTCCATACAAACGAGGAGAAAACCAACTAAATGGCTTAATGCTGCTCCATATAGCATATACATCTTAATTCATTGTCAGAAACATTTTATAATTTTCTCATGTCTTTATTTTAAAATAGGAACATAGTGGCTGGGCATGGTGGCTCACGCCCGTAATCCCACCGCTTTGAAAGGCTGAGGCAAGCTGATTGCTTGAGGCCAGGAGTTCGAGACCAGCCTGGCCAACATGGCAAAATCTGGTCTCTACTAAAAATACAAAAATTAGCCAGGTATGGTGGTGGGCGCCTGTAATCCCAGCTACTCAGCAGGCTGAGGCAGGAGAATCGCTTGAACCCAGGAGGCGGTGAGCCAAGATTGCACCACTGAACTCCAGTGTGGGTGACAGAGTGAGATTGTCTCTAAAAAAAAATTGGGAAAGCACTGAGAAACCACCTCGTCCTAGATACCCTTCGTCACCAAGCCTCTTTCTAAATAATCACACGCCCGATTCTCACTATAAAATGTTGCTTGTGTTAATTATGCTTTAAAATCATTACACCATAGTACAAATTTAATTAGGTTTGGAAAAAAGGAAAAAGATTCTAAAGAAATAAGCCAAAATATATATTTTGTCTCTGGATAGATGGATTTTACATCATTGATGTTTTCTCTTTATACTCTTCTAAAATTCTAAATTTCTAATTATTGTCCTGTAATTGTGTTATAATCAGAAAATGTAGACATAATATTTTAACTCTACATATCGCATTTTGTATATGTGATCTGATCACAATTATGTAAGAAATATATGTGGCAGAAGCAGACTGTAGAGAAATATAGCAAACTCTTAACAGAAGTTATCCATGGGTATTACAACTATGTGATATTTTCTCTATTTTTAAAATGCAATAATTTTTATAATGGAAAATGATTTTTACTTTAAAGTGAAATAAATCTATATATAGGACATGGCCCTTGCCTTTGAGGAACTTGCAAAAATTCTTAGCACAGAATCGATGATTGAAAGTTTAGTGGATTATAGAAGTTAGGCTGGAAAACATTTTACTAGAAGCCAAAATACTTCGGAAAAATCACGTTTTTCACTTAAAATATTATAGTGAGATAAATTGTCACTTGTCTTGCAGAGATAACTTTAGAGTGGAAAGTAGTGCTAAAGCCAGGAAGTTGGCTGATTTCTTTTCCACCATGCAACATAAAGTCTCAGGAACTGAACAATGAAAAAACTATTTGTTAAAATTACTTGGATTAGGAAAATAAAATTAATTATTATGTTTTAAAATACAGAAGCCCCAATTACTTTTTAAAAATAATCTTCACATAGTAGGCCCTCAATAAAATTTGAAATTCACAAATTATTTTCCTGGACATTTTATATTGGTAAGGGTACACATTGCCACATAACAGGTAAAAGTAGAATTCTTGACAATTATGTAAATATTTTTTCTCTACTGATCGAGGCCATATGAATCCTGTCTTGACTTCAATGTTGGCTCATAACCCATGTCTTCAAGGAAGCCTCCGTGACTACACTAGTGTGTAGCCTTTGTCCCCTCCTCTGACATCTATCAGCATTTTTTCTCTAAAGCTCGTTTGGAAATTTATCTCTTTTCTTAACCTGTCCATTTCCTTAAACAATCCTTTATAATAGTTAAACCTATTGCTATACAAAATCCTAATCCCCTTGTAAAATGACCTTGGGTTTGGATTGCTGCTCCTCTCACTTTTGTCCTTCTTGAGTAATTATTGTTCCCGACCTCCCCAAGTATTCATATTTCTGCTAAATTCCCCTATTTATTTTCTCAGCTCTTTTATTGATGTTTCTCAGTACCATTTCTCTGGCCACTGCCTTGTCTATTCTCCAAAACAATACTGGTTGCCTTCCCTGATTACTATCCTGAGATTTCTTGGACTCTTGACCCCTCTTCAGCTCTCTCCCCACTGAGTCCACTTTGATGCTTGGGTGGGACTGAAGAAATAGCCCTTGGCTGTCCAAGGACACTCTCTGCCCCTTGGGATATGAGATAGCATTTTATATGTTTAAAAAAAATAGCTTCTTGTGCCCAAGTTTTCTCATCTGAACAGGAAAACAAAATCTTCCAAGTACGGTTATTGTAAGGATTAAATAAAATGCGTGTTAGCATCCATTAGTTACCTACTATATGGTAGGCACTATTTTGGATGCTTGTATTTTTCTCCTTTCCTTTGGGATTAATGAATTTTTGTTTTCCAAATTTTAAAACACAGATCCTACAATTTGTTACCAGGTTTTTTTTGAAATAAGGATTATGTGATAAGTAATTTTGGGAAACATGAGTTGAATTGGATTTAAAAGATTTCTCCTCAAGATCTAGAATTTGTCATGATTCTCTAGTGGAGTATACTAGGCAAATTCTCCCAAATACATTTGACAATGGATGTTAGGTTCTCACAGAATGTTTATAAAAAACTTGGATTAGAAGATCATGTTGCCAATCTGACTCCTCTTTAGGCAAACCTCAAAATAAAGCTTCTGTTTTATTGACTGATATGCTAAGATAAATTATTTTTAAAAAAGCTCTATCTTTTACAATTATGTACTCATATAAATCAAGCTTTCTCAATACTGTGCAACCAAAACAAAACAGGAAATGAAATTGGATGCTGAGGATGAAATAAGATGGCAACTTGGGAACCATAAACTTTAATGTCAAACTTCATATGTTTAGTAAAACATCTTTATTCATCTCAGTTAATGACTTCATAAAACCTTAAAATTATAAAAATTGAACTTATTGTTAGATTTTAAAAATTGGAATTAAAATTTCACCTCCAGTATGGAGTAGTGAACTACTGCAAATAACAGAACTTGGAAAAAGATACAAAACACCAAGTAACCTGAAAACTCTGGAGACTGAGCAAAAGCAGAAGGTTGTGGAGGAAAGTTGAAACATGAGATGAAGGAACCAAATGAAGCAAGTTCCGTGCTTTATGTGGCTTTATTTTGAAGGTACTCACAATCATAGTGTAGATGATGCCCTGTGACTACAATTCTGATTTAAAAACCTTGACATATTTTTGGCCAAATAAAGCAGATAAAGCAAACCTGTGCCAACCATAACTGCCAGAGAGTGAGGAGGAAAGAGTCAAAGGATGGCAGCCCTAATTCAATGTTTAAACTCAGCTGAAATTTCCAAATAACCTCTGAACCGTGCATGTGTGAGGAAATTGAAAGCAGCTTGCCACAAAGGATCAAATACCTGACCTTTTGAAAAGTGTCTATTCATGTCCTTTGCCCATTTTTCAATTGGATTGTTTGTTTTTTTGCTTGTTGATTTGTTTAAGTTCCCTGTAGATTCTAGATATTAGACTTTTGTCAGAGGCATAGTTTGCAAATGTATTCTCCCATTCTGTAGATTGTCTGTTTACCCTGTTGATAATTTCTTTTGCTGTGTGGAAGCTCTTTTGTTTAATTAGGTCCTATTTGTCAATTTTGTTTTCATTGCAATTGCTTTTGGTCACTTAGCCATAAATTTATTGCCAAAGCCAACATTAACAAGGGTATTTCTTAGGTTTTCTTCTAGGATTTGTATAGTTTCAGGTTTTACATTTAAATCTTTAATCCATCTTAAGTTAATTTTCATATATGGTGAGAGATAGGGGTCCAGTTTCATTCTTCTGCATACGGCTAGACAATTTTCCCAGCATCATTTATTGAATAGAGAGTCCATTTCACATTGCTTATTTTTGTTGATTTTGTCAAAGACCAGATGGTTGTGGGTGTGCGGGTTTATTTCTGGGTTCACAGTTCTGTTCTAGTGATCTGTTTTTGTACCATACCAGTACCATGCTGTTTTGATTACTGTAACCTTACAGTATAGTTTGAAGTCAGGCAATGTGGTACCTCTGGCTTTGTTCTTTTTGCTTAGGATTGTTTTAGCTATTCAGGCTCTTTTTTTATTCCAACTGAATTTTAGAGTAGTTTTTTTCTAGTTCTGTGAAAAATAATGTTGGTATTTTGATAAGAATAGTATTAAATCTATAAATTGCTCTGGGTAGTATGGCCATTTTAACTATATTGATTCTTCCAATCCATGATCATGGAATTTTTTTTTTTTTAATTTGTGTATGTCATCTCTGATATATTTTAGCAGTGTTTTGTAATTCTTGTAGAGGTCTTTCATCTCCTTGGTCAGATGGATTCCTAGGTATTTCATTTTCTTTGTGGCTATTGTAAATGAAATTGTGTTCTCAATTTGGTTCTCAGCAATAACATTATTGTTGTATAAAAATACTACTGATTTTTGTACACTGATTTTCAACAAACATGAAAAAATGCTCAACATCACTCGTCATCAGAGAAATGCAAATCAAAACCACAATGAGATACCATCTCACACCAGTCAGAATGGCAATTATTAAAAAGTCAAAAACAACAGATGTTGGTGACGCTGAGGAGAAAAGACAATGTTTATATATTGTTGGTGGGAATGAAAACTAGTTCAGTGACTGTGGGAAGCAGTTCAGAGATTTCTAAAACAACTTAAAAAAATAGAACTACTATTTGACCCAGTAATCCCACCAAAAATACAAAAATTAACTGGGCATGTTGGTGCATGCCTGTAATCCCAGCTATTTGGGAAGCTGAGGCAGGAGAATCACTTGAACCCAGGAGGCGGAGGTTGCAGTGAGCTGAGATCATGCCAGTGATCTCTAGCCTGGGCGACAGAATGAGACTCTCTCTCAAAAGAAAAGAAAAGAAAAATAAATAAATAAATATATCTAACCAAAGAGGAGAAAGATCTCTACAAGCGAAACCGCAAAGCACTGCTGAAAGAAATCATAGATGACACAAACAAATGGAAACACATTCTATAGTCATGGATAGGTAGATAGAATAAATATTGTAAAAATGACCATACCGCCAAAACCAATCTGCAAATTCAATGCAATTCTCATCAAAATACCATCATCATTCTTCATAGAACTAGAAAAATCAATCTTAAAATTGACGTGGAACCAAAAAAGGGCTTGCATAGCCAAAGCCAGACTAAACAAAAAGAACAAATCTGGAAGCATCACATTACCAAACTTCAAACTATACTACAAGGCTGTCATTGGCAAAATAGCATGATGCTGGCATAAAAACAATCATGTAGACCAATGGAGCAGAATAGAGAAACCAGAAATAAAGCCAAGTACTTATAGCCAACTGATCTTTGACAAAGCAAACAAATACATAAAGCGGGGAAGAGGACGTCTTATTCAACAAATTCAAGTGCTGGGATAATTGGCAAATCACATGTAGAAGAATGAAACTGGATTCTCATCTCTCAGCTTATACAAAAATCAACTTGAGATGGATCAAAGACTTAAATGTATGACCTGAAATCATAAAAGTTCTACAAGATAACATCAAAAAAACTTTTCTAGACATTGGCCTAGGCAAAGTGTTCGTGACCAAGAACCCAAAAGCAAATGGAACAAAAACAAAGATAAATAGATAAAACAATCTGTAAAAGATTCTGCAGAGCAAAATAATCAGCAGAGTTAACAGACAACCCACAGAGTGGGAGAAAATCTTTGCAAACTATGCATCCAACAAAGGACTAAATATTCAGAATCTGCAAGGAACCCAAACAAATTAGCAAGAAATCCCATCGACATATGGGCTAAGGACATGAATAGATAATTCTCAAAAGAAGATACACAAATGACCAACAAACATATGAAAAAAATCTTAACATCACTAATTATCAGGGAAATCAAACGAAATCCACAATGGGATACCAGCTTACTCCTACAAAAATGGCCATAATTTAAAAATCAATTAAAAATAAAAAAAATAGAATGTTCCATGTGTTGATGAAAAGACTCTATATTCTGCAGTTGTTGGGTAGAATGTTCTATAAATATCTATTAAGTCCATTTGTTCCAGGATAGAGTTTAAGTCCATTGTTTCTCCGTTGTCTTTCTCTCTTGATGACCTGTCTAGTGCTGTCAGTAGAGTATTGAAGTCCCCCACTATTATTGTGTTGCCATCTGTCTCATTTCTTAGGTCTAGTAGTAATTGTTTTATAAATTTTGGAGCTCCAGTGTTAGTTGCATATATATTTAGAATTATGATATTTTTCTGTTGGACTAATCCTTTTATTATTATATAGTGTCCGTCTTTGTCTTTTTTAACTGCTGTTTTTTGTTTGTTTGTTTGTTTGTTTTGAGATGGACTCTCACTCTGTCGCCCAGGCTGGAGTGCAGTGGTGCGATCTCAGCTTACTGCAAGCTCTGCCTCCCAGGTTCACATCATTCTCCTGCCTCAGCCTCCCAAGTAGCTGGGACTTCAGGCACCTGCCACCATGCCTGGCTAATTTTTTTGTATTTTTAGTAGAGACGGGGTTTCACTGTGTTAGCCAGGATGGTCTCGATCTCCTGACCTCATGATCTGCCTGCCTCAGCCTCCCAGAGTGCTAGGATTACAGGTGTGAGCTACTGCGCCCGGCCTAACTGCTGTTGCTTTAAAGTCTGTCTGATATAAGAGTAGCTACCCCTGCTTGCTTTTCATTTCCATTTGCATGGAATATCTTTTTCCATCCCTTTAACTGAAGTTTATATGAGTCCTTATGTGTTAGGTAAGTCTCTTGAAGACAACAGATACTTGGTTGTTTCATTTTTATCCATTCTGGCATTCTGTATCTTTTTTTAATTTTTTTTTTTTTTTTTGAGATGGAGTCTCGCTCTGTCACCCAGGCTGGAGTGCAGTGGTGCAATCTTGGCTCACTGCAACCTCTGTCTCCTGGGTTCATGGGATTCTTCTGCCTCAGCCTCCCAAATAGCTGGGACTCCAGGCATGTGCCACCACACCTGGCTAAGTTTTTTTTGTATTTTTAGTAGAGACGGGGTTTCACCGTGTTAGCCAGGATGGTCTTGATCACCTGACATTGTGATCCACCCACCTTGGCCTCCCAAAGTGCTGGGATTACAGGCATGAGTCACCACTCGGCCCTTTCTGTATCTTTTAAGTGGAGCATTAGGCCATTTACATTCTATGTTAATATTGACATGTGTGGTACTGTATTCATTATGCTAGTTGTTGCCTGATCAGCTTTGTGTGTGTGTGTGTGCACGCGCATGTGTGTGTGATAGTTTTATAGGCCCTGTGAGATTTATGCTTTCAGGAAGCTCTATTTTGGTATATTTTGAGGTTTTGTTTCAAGATTTAGAAACAAATTTCTTTTAGCATTACTTGTAGTGCTTGCTTGGTATTGGCAAATTCTCTCAGCATTTGCTTGTCTGAAAAAGACTTCATCTCTCCTTCATTTATGAAACTTAGTTTCACTGGATACAAAATTCTTGGCTGATAGTTGTTTTGTTAAAGAGGCTAAAAATAGGACTCCAATCCCTTCTATCTTGTAGGGTATCTGTTGGGACATTTGCTCTTACTCTGATAGGTTTTCCTTTATAGGCTACCTGATGCTTTTGCCTCCCCACTCTTAAGATTCTTTCCTGCATCTTGACTTTAAATAACTTGATGAGTATGTGCCTAGTTAATGATCTCTTTGTGATGAATTTCCCAGGTGTTCTTTGAGCTGCTTGTATTTGGATGTCTAGATCTCTAACAAGAGCAAGGAATTTTCCTCAAGTATTCCCTCAAATAAGTTTTCCAAACTTTAGATTTCTCTTCTTCCTCAGGAACACCAATTATTCTTATGCTTGGTCATTTACCATAATCTCTAATTTATTGGAGCCTTGTTTATTTTTTGAAAATTCTTTTTTCTTTGTCTTTGGCAGATTTGGTTAATTCAAAAGCCTTGTCTTTGAGCTCTGATATTCTTTCTTCTACTTGTTCAATTCTATTGTTGAAACTTTCCAGTGTATTTTGCATTTGTCTAAGTGCATTTATCATTTCCAGAAGTTATGATTGTCTTTTCATTATGATACCTATTTCTCTGGAGACATTTTCATCCATATCATGTATTTTTTTTATTTCTTTATGTTGGTTTTCACCTTTCTCTGGTACCTCTTTGAGTAGCTTAATAATCAACCTTATGAATCTTTATCTGGCAATTCAGAGATTTCTTCTTGGTTGGGATCCATTGATGGAGAGCTAGTGTGATTGTTGAGGGTTTTATAGAACCTTGTTTTCTCATATTACCAGAATTACTTTTCTGTTTTTTTCTCATTTGGGTAGACGGTTTTAGTGGAAAGATCTAAAACTCGAAGACTGCCATTCAGATTTTTTTGTGATCCCTTGATGTGGTGCTCTCCTCCTTCCCTTCGTGACCAGGTTTCCTGAGAGCCAGAGTGTAGCGATTGTTATCTTTCTGGGTCTAGCTACCTACTGTGGCTCCTGGGCTCCCGGCTGATGCTGGAGAATGTCTGCAAAGAGTCCTCTGATGTGATCTGTCTCCAGGTCTCCCAGCCATGAATACCCCCGCCTGCTCTAGTGCAGGTGGCAGGGGAGTGAAGTGGACTCTGTGGGAGTCCTTGGTTGTAGTTTTGTTTAGTGCACTGGTTTTCTTGAATGCTGGTTATGCTAGCAGTGAAGTTGTCACACAGATAGACTCAGGACCTCTGATTAGCCATGGTGTTGCAGGCAGTAGAATTAACTGTTGTTTTTTCCTTATTTGGAGCAGAGTTATTCTGTTCTGAGTTGCTATAATGGCTTGAGTTAGTTGGCCTCCAGCCAGGAGGTGACACTTTGAAGAGAGCACCAACTGTGGTAATAGAAGGGGGATACAAGCTTGTCCTACACTGGCCAGGATGTGTACTTGCGTTTCTCAGGCAATGGGCAGGGCCATAGAGTTCCCAAGTGTTCATGTCTTTGGCTTTGCCTACCAGGGCAGGTAGAGAAAAACCATCAGTTGGGGATAGGGTTAAGCAGGTCTGAGCTCAAACTTTCCTTGAGCAGGGCTTGATGTGGCCACCGCGGGGGATGAGTGTTGGTTCTCAGGCCAATGGAGTTATGTTCCTAGGGGGATTATGGCTGCCTCTGGTATGTCATACAGGTCACAAGGGAAGTGGGGAAAAGCCGGCAGTGACAGGCCTCACCTAGTTCCCACGCAGCCAGCAAGGCCAGTCTCATTCTCACTGTGCCCCACCAACAGCACCAAGTTTATATCCAGGCAGCCTGTGAGCAGGGCTGATATTTTGCCCAAGGCTACAAGCCTCCCTTCTGAGAAAGCAAGCAGGGCTCTCAGTCCTCTCCTTTCCCCACCTGCCCACACCATCAACTGTGGCTTCTGTGCTTGTATCTGCACTTCCTGTTTGCCCCCCTTAAACCCAGATTCTACTCAGGAAAATTCATGCTCAAAGTTATTACAAAATTTAATTGTAATAAATTAGAAGCTTCCTTCACTTTGTGGCCCCTGCCCAACTTCACTGGCTGCTTTCTCCAAGGACCCCTTTAAGGTAATAAAGCCAGGGATGGCTTTCCTGGGCTCGAGCTGATGACCAGGAGTGCCTACAGGGCTCTTCCTGCTGCTGCTTCTGCTTTTATATTTCACTTGGCTCCCTAAATCCATTTCAGCTCTAGGTAAGGTTAAATTCTTCTCCTATGATCTGGATTTCCATTTTCCTCAATGGGGAAAAGAATTCAAAGTGGACTTTTTCCCCCTCACACTTTGGGAACTCACAGTTTTTCAGGTGTCTCGGGGAGTTCATAGTCGCAAACTGCTACTTTCAAAGGGTCTGTGAATTCTTTTGGTTTTCCTGGTATGTCCCTGCAGTGGTTGTTGGAACAAAACTTCACAGTGTGAGTCTCTACACACTGTTCTGTCCATCCAAGTGGGAACTGCATGTTAGTCCTGTCACCTGTCCACCATTTTCCCCAGCCACCTGTGTTATATTCATTTAACCAGTGAGAAACAGAGGCTCTGAGGTCACTGAGCTTGCTCAAGATCACACAAGGGTGGTCTGCTGAGCCTACCTCTCAACCTCAACAGTCGTGGCATTCCATCCTTTGTCAGTCACTTCAACTTACCTCTCTTATTTCTTGGAATTTCTCCTATGACCAAAATGAACAAAAGTTATACATCACTAAGGAGGAAAAGAAGTGTCTTGGGAGACTACCACGCAGGCCAATTTGAGGAGGATTTGGGAAGGGTAGCCTTCTTGGTGGAGGGGATTCTTTCTGTTGTTACCTCACCAGGACAGAAGTCACTCAACCTCCCTGTGATCAGTGATCTTTGATGTTACTATTGGGATTTTTGTGGGTCACCACAAACCATGCCCATGTAAGACGGCAATGTTAATCAATAAATGTGTGTGTTCTGACTGCTCTACCAACCACCTGTCCCTGTGTCTCTTTTCCTCTCCTCGGGTATCCCTATTCTCTAAGAGGAAACAATGTTGAAATTAGGCCATTTAATAACCTTATAATGGCCTCTAAGTGTTCAAGTGAAAAAAAGAGCCTAATGTTTCTCACTTTAAATCAAAAGCTAGAAATAATTAAGTTTAGTGAGGAAACCATGTTAAAGGCCAAGATAAGCTGAATACTAGGCACCTTCTGCCAAATGTTTAGCCAAGTTGTGAATGCAAAGAAAAAGTTCTTGAAGGAAATGAAAAGTTCTCCTCCAGTGAACACACAAATGATAGGAAAGTGAAATGAACTTGTTGCGATATAGAGAAAGTTTGAGTGATCTAGATATAAGATCAAACCAGCCATAAAATTCCTTTAAGTCTAAGCGTAATCCAGAGCAAGGCCCTAGCTTTCTTTAATTTTGTAAATGCTGAGAGAGGTAAGGAAGCTGCAAAGAAAAGTTGGAAGCTAGCAGAGGTTGGATCATGAGGTTTAAGAATGAAGCCATCTTCATATATAAAAGGGCAAGGTGAAGCATCAAGTGCTGATGTAGAAGCTGCAGCAAGTCATCCAGAAGATCTAGCTGAGATTATTGATGAAGGTGACTACACTAAATAATTGATTTTCAATGTAGATTAAAACAGCTTTATCGGATGAAGATACCATCTTTCGTAGCTAGAGAGAAAAAGTCAATGCCTGGCTTCAAAGCTTCAAAGGACAGGCTGACTCTCTTGTTAAAGGCTACTGCACATGGCAACTTTAAATTAAAGCCATTGCTCATTTGCCATTTTGAAAATCCTATGGCCCTTCAAAATTATGCTAACTTTACTTTGTCTGTGCTCTAGAAATGTAACAAAAAAGTATGGATAATAGCACATCTGTTTATAGTATGGTTTACTAAATATTTTAATCCCAATATAGAGACCTACTGCTCAGAAAAAAAATACTTTAAAAATATTACCATTCATTGACACAGTCACCCAATAACTCCAATGAATATGCAAAAGGCGATAAGTGTTGTTTCCATGCCTGCTGACACAACATCCATTCTGCAGTCCATGGATCAGGGAGTAATTTTGACTTTCAAATCTTATTATTTGAGAAATAAATTTCAAAGGGCTATAGCTGCCATAGATAGTGATTCCTCTGATGGATCTGGGAAATGTCAATTGAAAACCTTCTGGGAAGGGTTTATCATCTAGTTGCCATTAAGAACATGGGAAGAGGTTAAGATGTCACCATTAACAGGAGTTTGGAAGGAGTTGATTCAAGTCGTCATGGTTGACTTTGAAGGGTTCAAGACTTCAGTGGAGGAAGTAACTGCAAATATGCTAGAAATTGCAAGAGAATAAGAATTAGAAGTAGAGCCAGAAGATGAGACTGAATCTCTGTAATCTCATGATAAAATTTGAACAGATGAGGAGTTGCTTCTTATGGATGAGCAAAGAATGTAGTTTCTTGAGATGGAATCTACTCCTAGTGAAGATACCATGAACATTGTTTAAAAGACAATAAATAGAATATTATATAAACTTAATAAAGCAGCAGCAGGGCTTGAGAGGATTGATTCCAATTTTGAAGGGCATTTATCTCTCACTCTATATAAAAATCAACTCAAAATAAATTAAAATTCTAAGTATGAGATTTGAAACTATAACATTAGTAGAAGCAACAGGGAAAACAATCCAGGACATTAGTCTGAGGAGTGATTTTATGAATAAGAGCTCAAACACGCAGGCAACAAAACAAAAATAAATGGGATTACATCAAACCAAAAAGCTTCTGCACAACAAAGAGAACAATTGACACAGTGAAAAGGCAATGTACAGAATGAAAGAAAATATTTATAAACTGTTCCTGTGACAAGGCTTAACATCCAGAATATAGAAGAAACTCAAACATCTCAAAAGCAAAGAAATCAAACAATTCAATTAAAAAATTAGCAAATGGTCTGAATAAACATTTCTAACAAGAAGATATACAAATAGCCAACAAATATATGAATAAATCCTCAACATCACTAATCACAAAGAAAATGAAAATCAAAGCCACAATAAGGTATAATCTCACCTCAGTTAAAGTGACTATTATCAAAAAGACAAATCACAAATGCTGTTGAGGTTGTAAGGAAAAGGGCACTCTTACATGCCCTTGGTAGGAATGTGGAAGAGTACAGCCACAATGGAAAAGAGCATAAAGCTTCCTCAAAAAGCTACAAATAGAACTACCATATGATCTAGCAATCCCACTAGGTAGATATCTAAGAAAAAAAAAAAAAAGGAAACCAGTGTATCACAGAGATATCTACACCCCAATGTTTATTGCAGCACTATTCACAATAGACAAGATATGGAATCAACCCAAGTGTCCACCAACAGATGAATGGATAAGGAAAATGTGGCATATATACAGCATGGAATACTATTTGTCTATAAAAAAAGAATGAAATCCTGTCATTCGTGGCAACATAGATGAGCCTGAAGGACATTATATAAAGTGAAATAAGCCAGAAGGAGAAAGCTGAACATCGCACGTTCTCCTTCACGTGGGGAAGATAAAAATCCCATAGAAATAAAGAGAATAGAGGTTACTAGAGGCTGGGAAGGGTAGGGAAAAGGGGGGAAACAAAGATATGTTAACAGAAACAAATTACAGCTAGATAGGAGGAATGTGTTCTATTGTTTTATAGCATTGTAGGATTACTATAGTTAACAGCACATTAAATTTTCAAATAGCAAGAAGAGAGGATATTGAATGTTCCCAATACAAAGAAATGATAAATGTTTGAGATGATCGGTATGCTAATTACCCTGATCTGACCACTATATATTGTATGTATCAAAATATCACTATGTATCCCATAAATATGTACAAATATTATGTGTCAATTAAAAAATAAACATTTTAAAATTTGCTATCAAACAGCATTGCATACTACAGACAAATCTTTCATGAAAGGAAGTAAAGCAATGGAGCCAACTTCATTGTCCTATTTTAAGAAATTGCCACAGCCACCCCAACCTTCAGCAACCACACCCTGATAAGCCAACAGCCATCAACATGGCCAAAATTTTCCATGAGCAAAAAAGATTAGGATTCGCTGAAGGCTCAAATGATCATTAACAATTTTTAGCAGCACAATTTTAAAAATTATCATATGTACTTTTTTTGACATAGTGGTATTGCACACCAAATAGACTCCTGTGTAGTGCAAACATAACTTTTATATGCATTGGTAAACCAAAACCTTTGTGTGACTTGCTTTATTGTGACATCTGCTTTGTTGTGGTGGTCTGGAACTGAATCCGCAACATCCCTGTGGTATGCCTGTAATAAAAAAGATACAGTCTCCAGAGGTCAGAGCCAAGGATAATGGAGATAAAAGTAGAAGGATGATACTCCCTGAGTGTGTAGTCAGGCTTTATTTAAGCACATTCTCTACTCTTAAGTAGGGGACCTTCAAGATTTCTGCCTGTTAGGATTTCCGACTTACTATGGAACAGTTTCTGCTATGTGTCTCCTATAGTTTATCTTTCTGAATGAAGTTATTTATTGTGGCTTTTCTGTTCTCTTGTATATTGGGTGTGTAGGGCACAGATGATTTATCTTTTTAGTACAAAGGTCTCCAGATCAAGAGAAGCCAAATCTGGACTTGATAAAAAGACAACTTTGCACAAATGCTCTGATGAAAAGATTGCTACATGTAGCCCAGTATTTGAGCTGAGTCGTCCCCCCCCCTCCAAAAATCATACATTGAAGTCCTAACCCCCAGTGTCTCAGAATGCAACTGCATTTGGAGATAGGGCCTTTAAATAAAGAGAAAATTAAGGTAAAATAGTATCATGTAGGTTGTCCCTAATTCATCATGACTGTTGTCCTTATAAGAAGATAAGATTAGGACACAGATAGGCACAGAGGGAGGACCGCGTGAAGACAACGGAGAAAAGACAGCTATTTACAATCCAAGGAGAGGGCCCTTGGAAGAATATCCTGCCAATATCTCCATCTTGGACTTCCAGAACCGTGCTTCCAGAACTGTGAAAAATACACTTCTGTTGTTTAGGTCACCCAGTCTGTGGTATTTGTTATGGCAGCCCCAGCAAATGAACACATCCAGATAACTTGAACTTTGTGTTGGATATAGTGGTTGGACAGACTTTTGGGGTGACTCCTTGAAGAGGGGTGTGTGTGTATAATGTGTGTACAGCAACAAGCAAGTAAAAATTCTGTCATTATAAAGGCTGGTCGTGTTAGTCATTAGAGCTATTTATTGATATCTCTGGTTCTTCTCTGTAGTAGTCACCTTCTTCTGGGTTATACTGCTACAACAAAAGACTCCAAACCCTCAGTAGTTTATAAGAACAAAAGTTAGTTTCTCTTGTAGTTGACATGTTGACTGTAGGTAGACATGGCTTCACTTTATGTATCTCCTTCGTTCTAGAACAGAGGCTGCCTGAACAGCCCTTATTTGGGACATATCATTTTTTTTTTATCAGGGAAAAGAACAATGACAGAACCATATGATGGCTTTACATTCTCTGCTCAAATGTAACACATATTACTTCTGATTACATTTAATTGGCCAAAGCAAGCCATCTGGCCAAACATAATATTGATGAAATGGGAACATGTACTTGTCCCACAGTCACGTAACAATGTATGGTAAAGGTACACAGTCCTATTGCAGGACAGCAGCATGTAATTGGTACCAGTAATACAATCCAAGCACATCGCTTAATTACTCATTTAACCTTTTTAAAGTTAAGTGATTAGGCGAATTAAATATGAGTGAACCCAATATGTGTCACTTTCAAGAAGAAACCTTTAAAGACTATTGCATTATTCACCCCTTTCTTTTCTTCCTGCTATGGGAGACAGTTGGGGGATGTTCAGTTCACATGTATTCCTGATGGAGAAGGGGGAGAAGAGCCTTTGGCCAACTCGTAATAGACATGTAGTATGAACAAGAAATTCATCTTTGCTTTCTGAAGCAGAGATTTTAGAGTTGTTTGTTACCACAGCATAACATAACACATTCTTTCTGGCATAGATGCTAAAAGTGATTTGAAAACCACTCATTGCTTTAAAGAAACTACCACATAGAACACAGCCATAACCCATTTGTTTGCATAGTTCTATGCACAATAAGTGCTTAGCAATATAAGACAACTTATCTCTCATATGCTTTCTGTAACTACAGTTGCTTTTCTTTATGAAAATTATCCTAACTATTGTGATAATTAATTATTTCTTTCTTTGTACTGCTCCTTATGGTAGAAGATACTGAGAAAGTTGTTTGCCTGTCATGCCTTCTGGAGGAATTCCTCCCTTTCTCTCTATCTGAGTGGTTGTAGTAAAAATCGCCATGTGATATAATGTTACTGAAATGGCAAGGGCACACTAAGTTGGGCGAGTAAGTTTTTTTCTGGGAAATTCCGTCTAGAACTAAGAGAGTTGAACAGGGTTCTTGGTGTGTGCCTGGATTGTAACATCGAAGTGAGAACTGCTGCCAGCCAGCTTTTACTGTGTGGTGGTCTGTGGAGCAGAGGAAGCCAGGCTTCAGCTGCAGGGAGAACAGCGTAGACATGCACAGCAGAGATGGAGAGGAAAGCCAGAAGAATTTGAGTTCCTGGGTCCAGTTTGACCTTGGCCACATCTGAAGTAGCTAAAGATATATATCAGATATCCACAAAATATGGACTGCAGACCAAATTTGGCCATTTTATTAATAAAGTTTTATTAGAGCACATTTATACCCATTTGTTTGCATAGTGTCTATGGCTGCTTTTGCACTATAATGGCAGAGTTGAGAAGATGTGATAGAGCCTTATCGTCCACAAAAGCCTAAAATCTGTACTATCTGTTATTTTTTTAAGAGAAAGTTAGCTGGGAGAGCCAAGATGGCCGAATAGGAACAGCTCCGGTCTACAGCTCCCAGCCTGAGCGACACAGAAGATGGGTGATTTCTGCATCTCCGTTTAACGTACTGGGTTCGTCTCACTAGGGAGTGCCAAACAGTGGGTACAGGACAGCCGGTGCAGCGCACTGTGCACGAGCCAAAGCAGGGCGAGGCATTGCCTCACTCGGGAAGCGCAAGGGGTCAGGGAGTTCCCTTTCCTAGTCAAAGAAAGGGGTAACAGATGGCACCTGGAAAATCAGGTCAGTCCCACCCTAGTACTGCGCTTTTCCAACGGGCCTGGAAAACGGCACAACAGGAGATTGTGTCTCACAGCTGGCTCGGAGGGTCCTATGCCCACGGAGTCTCGCCGATTGCTAGCACAGCAGTCTGAGATCAAACTGCAAGGCGGCAACCAGGCTGGGGGAGGGGCGCCTGCCATTGCCCAGGCTTGCTTAGGTAAACAAAGCAGCCAGGAAGCTCAAACTGGGTGGAGCCCACCACAGCTCAAGGAGGCCTGCCTGCCTCTGTAGGCTCCACCTCTGGGGGCAGGGCACAGACAAACAAAAATTCAGCAGGAACCTCCACAGACTTAAATGTCCCTGTCTGACTGAACAGCTTTGAAGAGAGTAGTGGTTCTCCCAGCACACAGCTGGAGATCTGAGAACGGACAGACTGCCTCCTAAAGTGGGTCTCTGACCCCGGAGGAGCCTTACTGGGAGGCACCCCCCAGTAGGGACAGACTGACACCTCACTCGGCCGGGTACTCCTCTGAGACAAAACTTCCAGAGGAACTGTCAGACAGCTGAATTTGTGGTCTCACAAAAATTCGCTGTTCTGCAGCCACCACTGCTGACACCCAGCCAAAGAGGGTCTGGAGTGGACCTCTAGCAAACTCCAACAGACCTGCAGCTGAGGGTCCTGTCTGGTAGAAGGAAAACTAACAAAGAGAAAGGACATCCACACCAAAAACCCATCTGTACATCACCATCATCAAAGACCAAAAGTAGATAAAACCACAAAGATGGGGAAAAAACAGAGCAGAAAAACTGGAAACTCTAAAAAGCAGAGCACCTCTCCTCCTCCAAAGGAACGCAGCTCCTCACCAGCAATGGAACAAAGCTGGACGGAGAATGACTTTGACAAGTTGAGAGAAGAAGGCTTCAGACGATCAAACTACTCCGAGCTATGGGAGGAAATTCAAAACAATAGCAAAGAAGTTAAAAACTTTGAAAAAAAATTAGACAAATGCATAACTAGAATAACCAATGGAGAGAAGGGCTTAAAGGAGCTGATGGAGCTGAAAGCCAAGTATTGAGAACTATGTGAAGATTGCAGAAGCCTCGGTAGCTGATGCGATCAACTGTTAGAAAGGGTATCAGCGATGGAAGATGAAATGAATGAAATGAAGCGAGAAGGGAAGTTTAGAGAAAAAAGAATAAAAAGGAACGAACAAAGCCTCCAAGAAATTTGGGACTATGTGAAAAGACCAAACCTACATCTGATTGGTGTACCTGAAAATGACGGGGAGAATGGAACCAAGTTGGAAAACACTCTGCAAGATATAATCCAGGAGAACTTCCCCAATCTAGCAAGGCAGGTCAACATTCAGATTCAGGAAATACAGAGAACGCCACAAAGATACTCCTCGAGAAGAGCAAGTCCAAGACACATAATTGTCAGATTCACCAAAGTTGAAATGAAGGAAAAAATATTAAGGGCAGCCAGAGAGAAACGTTGGGTTACCCACAAAGGGAAGCCCATCAGACTAACAGCTGATCTCTTGGCAGAAACTCTACAAGCCAGAAGAGAGTGGGGCCGATATTCAACACTCTTAAAGAAAAGTATTTTCAACCCAGAATTTCATATCCAGCCAAACTAAGCTTCATAAGTGAAGGAGAAATAAAATACTTTACACACAAGCAAATGCTGAGTGATTTTGTCACCACCAGGCCTGCCCTAAAAGAGCTCCTGAAGGAAGCACTAAACATGGAAAGGAACAAGCGGTACCAGCCCCTGCAAAAACATGCCAAATTGTAAAGACCATCGAGGCTAGGAAGAAACTGCATCAACGAACAAGCAAAATCACCAACTAACATCATAATGACAGGATCAAATTCACACATAACAGTATTAACTTTAAATGTAAATGGGCTAAATGCTCCAATTAAAAGACACAGACTGGCAAACTGGATAAGGAGTCAAGACCCATCAATGTGCTGTATTCAGGAAACCCATCTCACATGCAGAGACACATATAGACTCAAAATAAAGGGATGGAGGAAGATCTATCAAGCAAATGGAAAACAAAAAAAGGCAGGGGTTGCAATCCTAGTCTCTGATAAAATAGACTTTAAACCAACAAAGATCAAACGAGACAAAGAAGGCCATTACATAAAGGTAAAGGGATCAATTCAACAAGAAGAGCTAACTATCCTAAATATATATGCACCCAACACAGGAGCACCCAGATTCATAAAGCAAGTCCTGAGTGACCTACAAAGGGACTTAAACTCCCACACAATAATAATGGGAGATTTTAACACCCCACTGTCAACATTAGACAGATCAATGAGACAGAAAGTTAACAAGGATATCCAGGAATTGAACTCAGCTCTGCACCAAGTGGACCTAATAGACATCTACAGAACTCTCCACCCCAAATCAACAGAATATACATTTTTTTCAGCACCACACCACACCTATTCCAAAATTGACCACATAGTTGGAAGTAAAGCTCTCCTCAGCAAATGAAAAAGAACAGAAATTATAACAAACTGTCTCTCAGACCACAGTGCAATCAAACTAGAACTCAGGATTAAGAAACTCACTCAAAACCGCTCAACTACATGGAAACTGAACAACCTGCTCCTGAATGACTATTGGGTACATAATGAAATGAAGGCAGAAATAAAGATGTTCTTTGAAACCAATGAGAACAAAGACACAACATACCAGAATCTCTGGGACACATTCAAAGCAGTGTGTAGAGGGAAATTTATAGCACTAAATGCCCACAAGAGAAAGCAGGAAAGATCCAAAATTGACACCCTAACATCACAATTAAAAGAACTAGAAAAGCAAGAGCAAACACATTCAAAAGCTAGCAGAAGGCTAGAAATAACTAAAATTGGAGCAGAGCTGAAGGAAATAGAGACACAAAAAACCCTTCAAAAAATTAATGAATCTAGGAGCTGGTTTTTTGAAAAGATCAACAAAATTGATAGACCGCTAGCAAGATTAATAAAGAAGAAAAGAGAGAAGAATCAAATAGATGCAATAAAAAATGAAAAAGGGGATATCACCACCGATCCCACAGAAATACAATCTACCATCAGAGAATACTACAAACACCTCTATGCAAATAAACTAGAAAATCTAGAAGAAATGGATAAATTCCTCGACAAATACACCCTCCCAAGACTAAACCAGGAAGAAGTTGAATCTCTGAATAGATCAATAACAGGTTCTGAAATTGTGGCAATAATCAATAGCTTACCAACCAAAAAGAGTCCAGGACCTGATGGATTCACAGCCGAATTCTACCAGAGGTACAAGGAGGAACTGGTACCATTCCTTCTGAAACTATTCCAATCGACAGAAAAAGAAGGAATCCTCCCTAACACATTTTATGAAGCCAGCATCATCCTGATACCAAAGCCTGGCAGAGACATAACCAAAAAAGAGAATTTCAGACCAATATCCTTGATGAACATTGATGCAAAAATCCTCAGTAAAATACTGGCAAACCGAACCCAACAGCACATCAAAATCTTATACACCATGATCAAGTGGGCTTCATCCCTGGGATGCAAGGCTGGTTCAACATATGCAAATCAATAAATGTAATCCAGCATATAAACAGAACCAAAGACAAAAACCACATGATTATCTCAATAGATGCAGAAAAGGCCTTTGACAAAAGTCAACAACCCTTCATGCTAAAAACTCTCAATAAATTAGGTATTGATGGGATGTATCTCAAAATAATAAGAGCTATCTAGGACAAGCCCACAGCCAATATCATACTGAATGGGCAAAAACTGGAAGCATTCCCTTTGAAAACTGGCACAAGACAGGGATGCCCTCTCTCACCACTCCTATTCAACATAGTGCTGGAAGTTCTGGCCAGGGCAATCAGGCAGGAGAAGGAAATAAAGGGTATTCAATTAGGAAAAGAGGAAGTCAAATTGTCCCTGTTTGCAGATGACATGATTGTATATCTAGAAAACCCCATCGTCTCAGCCCAAAATCTCCTTAAGCTGATTAGCAACTTGAGCAAAGTCTCAGGATACAAAATCAATGTACAAAAATCACGAGCATTCTTGTACACCAATAACAGACAAACAGAGAGCCAAATCATGAGTGAACTCCCATTCACAATTGCTTCAAAGAGAATAAAATACCTAGGAATCCAACTTACAAGGGATGTGAAGGACCTCTTCAAGGAGAACTACAAACCACTGCTCAATGAAATAAAAGAGGATACAAACAAATGGAAGAACATTGCATGCTCATGGGTTGGAAGAATCAATATTGTGAAAATGGCCATACTGCCCAAGGTAATTTATAGATTCAATGCCATCCCCATCAAGCTACCAATGACTTTCTTCACAGAATTGGAAAAAACTACTTTAAAGTTCATATGGAACCAAAAAAGAGCCCACATTGCCAAGTCAATCCTAAGCCAAAAGAACAAAGCTGGAGGCATCACGCTACCTGACTTCAAACTATACTACAAGGCTACAGTAACCAAAACAGCATGGTACTAGTACCACAACAGAGACATCGATCAATGGAACAGAACAGAGCCCTCAGAAATAATGCCACATATCTACAACTATCTGATCTTTGACAAACCTGACAAAAACAAATGGGGAAATGATTCCCTATTTAATAAATGGTGCTGGGAAAACTGGCTAGCCATATGTAGAAAGCTGAAACTGGATCCTTTCCTTACACCTTGTACAAAAATTAATTCAAGATGGATTAAAGACTTAAATGTTAGACCTAAAACCATTAAAATCCTACAAGAAAACCTAGGCAATACCATTCAGCACATAGGCATGGGCAAAGACTTCATGTCTAAAACACCAAAAGCAATGGCAACAAAAGCCAAACTTGACAAATGGGATCTAATTAAACTAAAGCGCTTCTGCACAGCAAAAGAGACTACCATCAGAGTGAACAGGCAACCTACAGAATGGGAGAAAATTTTTGCAACCTACTCATCTGACAAAGGGCTAATATCCAGAATCTACAATGAACTCAAACAAATTTACAAGAAAAAAACAATCAACCCCATCAAAAAGTGGGCGAAGGACATGAACAGACACTTCTCAAAAGAAGACATTTATGCAGCCAAAAAACACATGAAAAAATGCTCATCATCACTGGCCATCAGAGAATTGCAAATCAAAACCACACTGAGATACCATCTCACACCAGTTATAATGGCCATCATTAAAACGTCAGGAAACAACAGGTGCTGGAGAGGATGTGGAGAAATAGGAACTCTTTTACACTGTTGGTGGGACTGTAAACTAGTTCAACCATTGTGGAAGTCAGTGTGGCGATTCCTCAGGGATCTAGAACTAGAAATACCATTTGACCCAGCCATCCCATTACTGGGTATATACCCAAAGGACTATAAATCATGCTGCTATAAAGACACATGCACACGTATGTTTATTGCAGCACTATTCACAATAGCAAAGACTTGGAACCAACCCAAATGTCCAACAATGATAGACTGGATTAAGAAAATGTGGCACATATACACCATGGAATACTATGCAGCCATAAAAAATGATGAGTTCATGTCCTTTGTAGGGACATGGATGAAGCTGGAAAACATCATTCTCAGTAAACTATCGCAAGGACAAAAAACCAAACACCGCATGTTCTCACTCATAGGTGGGAACTGAATAATGAGAACTCATGGACACAGGAAGGGGAACATCACACTCCAGGGACTGTTGTGGGGTGGGGGGAGGTGGGAGGGACAGCATTAGGAGATATACCTAATGCTAAATGATGAGTTAATGGGTGCAGCAAAACAACATGGCACATGGATACATTTGTAACAAACCTGCACATTGTGCACATGTACCTTAAAACCTAAAGTATAATAATAATAAAAAAAGACAAAGTTAGCTGACCCTTGATATATGCTACCTCATCCTTTAAAAACTGTACATTTTCATATTTTTTATATAAAAATACAAATTCATAAGTAAATGCCTCATGTATACATTACAATTTTTATGTAAATTCATAGATGTAATTTTCACAGGTATTAGTGTAGAATCAGAAATGATTGTACAGCACTGATATAGGTAATAATGAGTCTCTGGAAGTATTTGATCAAGGCAACAGCATAAACAGATCAGCAGGACAATTCTAGGGTCAATTTGAATAGGAGAGAATAGGAGAATAGGGTCAATTTGAATAGGAGAGACAGTTAAACCTGGTATGGGAGTTTCGCAATTTAGACTAAAAAAAAATACTTTAAAACTGATTGGGAAAAGTAGCAGTTGGGATGCATGGAGAGGAAAGGACTCATGCAAGTGACTCAGATATGGCCTTTCAGCAGTCTACACCCTACAGATGACAAACTCCAGGTTTGAGGGAACAGATTGGCTACGAGAAATCATCAATAATGATTTGCGTGATCATCTCATCTTGGCCCAGTCCCCATTCCAACCAAGTTATTAATACACACATTATTCTTCTTAAAGAAATAGAGAAACACATTCCATATTACCACAGAAAGGAATTCTCTATGATTTATGCTGAAGTGTTCCTAGAACTTTTTTCTCAATCATTCATCTTCAAGAAATACTAAAGACAAATATATGCTGAATCCAGAGGTGCTTCTAGTTGGCATCTGGAGATGATCTTGAGAATACAAATCTGTTATCATTTTTCACCACAGGCCTCAACTGTCAGAACATGTAATAAACGTAACCAGCCAGAGGACTGAGGGGAGGCAGAAGGCACACAGTTAACCACTGCAGCAGAAAGTAGCAGAAATGAGGGTATGCTCACCCTGTACCTACTTTTTATAAACCATGACTCTCTTTTTTTCTAACAAATGTTTGAATCCTGAACACACTACTATTGCTGATACTCTCCAAGGGTGTAATGTTTCTTTAAATTGTCATATGGAGAGGCAGCTTAGTGTAATAGAAGGGACATAGGCTATGAAGTCAATCAAATCCTTGTCCTGCTACTTAATAGCTGTGTGACCTAAAAATTCCTTAACTCTGCTGACTACTATTTTTATGGCTATAAAATAGACTTGTCTATAAAGCTGTAATGTAAGTGAATCTATTATCAGAGCCTAGAAAAAAAGTTGCTGTAATTATCATTACAAAACCATTCTTGCATTACCACCACACATTCACCAGATGACTAAATGAAATAGACATAAAATACATACCATTGGTGAGAATATGGAGCAAGTAAAGTTCTCATACATTGCTGGTTAGAATGTGAAATTGGTACAACTCACTTTGGCAGTACCGACTAAGCTGAACACATCCTAGTACTTAGCAATTCCACTCCTAGATATGCACCCAAAATAACTGCTTATGTAAGTTCACCAAAAATATGAAGTAGAATGTTCAAAGCAGCACTATTCATAATAGCATATAACTAGAAACTGCCCTCATGCCCATCAATAATATAAGGCAGGTATCCGCAAACATTTTCTATAAAGAGCCAGATGGTAAATTTTCAGTCCAAGAGGCAAAACTGAATTATAAGTGCATCATTAATATTTCTGGTGCCCCAAGCCACAGTGCAAAGCAATAGTACTACATATGGTCTCTGTTGTAACTACTTCACTCTACCATTGTAATGTGAAAGCAACCACAGATAATATGAAAATGAGTAAGCATGATATGTTCCATAAAGTTATTTATAAACACTTAAATTTAAATTTCATATAATTTTCATGTGCCATGAAATGTTACTCTTTTGATTTTTTAAAGCATTTAAAAATGTAGAAAACATTCTTAGCTTTCAGGCTGGACAGAAATAAGAGGCGGGCCAAATTTGGCCCATGAATTGTAGTTTGCTAACCCTTTGTACAGTGGATAAATAAATTGTACCTTCACACAGTGGAATACTATACAACATTGAGAATGAAAAAATACAAGTGTACACAACAGTATGGATAAATTTCATGGATATAACATTAGGTCAAAGGAGCTGTTTATATAAATGGAATCATATGCTTTTTGTATAATTCAATTTATATAAACTTCAAAAACAGGGAAACTAATCTATGGCTTTATAAGTCAGCATAGTGGTTACTGAGTAGGGGGTAGTAACAAAAAGTGGGAACGAAAGAGACTCTGGAGTGAATGGTAATGTCTGTTTCTTCATTTGGCTTGTTCATTTATAAAAGTTCAACAAGGCAAATGCTTGTGACATGTATGCTTTTCTGTATGTATATTATATTTAAGAAACACTGAAAAAATTCCAACCAATTCCATTCTTCAGTGCAGGCTTTCTCTACTTCACATGTAGCTAAATTTCTTGGTGCTCCTCCCCCATTTTGTTACCTTATTTTCTATTGCTAGAGAATTGAAAACATCAATTTGTCTTTGGTTTTTTAGTGGAAAGAATAGCTGATGTACAGTGTAGAGTCCTGTACTTAGAAATGAAGTCTGAGTTGAACTCCACTGTGTATTAATTGTGTAACTATGGGGAAGTACTTAGTCTTTCTGATTTTTTTTGTCATCTGGAAAATGGGGAAATAATTCCTTCTTTATGGGTTTGATGTAAAGATTGCCCTTGATATTGAGGAATTGTTCTGTTAAGCTGTACATTTCTATACAAATTATCATTGTTTATGACATTCCTTGCTTAACTACCCACAATGATCAAGTTCAACCGTATTCATCTTCTTTCTTCCCTATCTTCTATTCCTCTGTTTGGAGAGGCAGTATAGCATAGTGGTTAGGAATGCAGACTCTCAGTTCAAACCTTGACTTTCCACTGGTATTGCAGTTTCTCTGAGCCTCACTTTCCTCCGTGGTAAAACACCTACTTCATATTGTTCCTTTAAAGGTTCTGGTAGCCAGCCTGCAAGATGGTCTTATAGATCTCACCCTCCTGGTATTCTCATCCTGGTGTAGTGCTCTCCCATACTGTACCAGGGTTTGTCTCTGACAAAAGGAGATGCTGTAAATAAGAGAATTCCACTTCTGAGATGAAGGAAGTTAGGAAACATTGTGGCTTCTGCCTTGAGTGCTGTCTCTGTCTTGGGTTACTCACTTTGTGGGAAGCCAGCTGCTATGTCAAGCAGCCCTATGGAGAGGCCCACATGGTGAGAAACTGAGGCCTGCCAATAACCACATGTGACTTGGGTTTTGTTCCTCCATCCCGAGGTAAGCTTTAAAATGACTGTAGCCCTGACTGCAACCTCATGAAAAACCCAATCCAGCAAGCTACTCTCAGATTTCTGACCCTCAGAAACTGTTAAATGATAAATGAACTAACAGCAGTGAATAGGAACTGATGCATACCATTCATGCAATAAAATATTAGCTGTTATTATTATCTGCCCCATAAAAGCTGGCACTTCCACGTGTGTAAATCCTGTTGCCGATGCTGCTATATTGTGCAATGCAATAGCCAGTGTCAATGGACAGAGCATAGGCAGTTTCTCTCCCTTTTCCTGGTCCCCATTAGATAAAACATTAAATGTCTTCTGTCTGAGGAACATTGACCCTAGTGTGTGGCTGGGAGTCTTTATGGAAATGATTCCCCATTCTGTTGCCTTCTGACTTTCCTTGTACATCCTGTTCTTCAATTCCCTTTCTTGTTTTCTCAATCATGCTGATGATTCAGATTCTCCTACTTTTGGGATGTGGTCTTTTGTTCCCTTTATCATGGGCTCCATAGCTGCCAGGTCAGCCGTGGAGTCAACTGGTCCTTCTGACAGCAGAGGTTGAGATGGAGTTAGGGGTACTATATAAGGGCTTTGGTGAGGGTACTATGAAAGGTAACAGGAAAAGAAGCAAGATGGGGCAGGGAACACCTTCAGACCATGATGTAGATCCAATACCTGGGAAAGACAGAGGAAAGAGTCAAGATTGGGTTGAAGTAACCTCAGATCATGATGCAGGTCTGATAAATGCACTGATGCAACAGCCAGCCACAGAGCAAAGATAACCCGAAAGAGGAGTCCTAATTCATGCTGAAATGGCCACCTGGCACTTTTACCATGCTCAGTCATTAGCAAGGGGCTCTCTGGGACTTCTGAGACCTCAGCAAGAAAGCCGAGATAAGTCCTAAAGGAGCTAGTATCTGGAGGAGTCAGCTCACTGTACTCCTTGCACCTATGGCAAGTTCTTTCTTGAAGGATGGCCCAAGCGGTGCCCCTCCATGGCTTCTACAGCTATATTCTTCCCCATTGCCAAGCCTGGCCTCCTAAAAGCCCCCCTTGTGTCAAACACTGGGGTTTCCCACATGTTTGGAAACAGGGCTCTGACATCCCCTGGGCTACTGCAGGCAGGGGGAAATAAAATGAATGGAGTGTCACTATGAAGAAAGAAGACACTCATAGAAGTAAGAAGAGAATTAATTATCTCTATGGCAACTTTAGAGGGCACAGAATGTTTGGTAATAATCATCATGTTTTTGCTGTGCATATATTATGCATTCTGTACTGTGCAAAGTATTTGCTGTAAGAAACCCAGAACTGTCGAATTGTAAACTTGCAAGGGACTCTGGTTCCTAGTTAAGTCTCCCTCCCACAGAGCAGGAATCCCTTCTAGAATGCCCCATAGGTTCAGTGTCCTCTTACATACATCCAGTGATGGCAAACTTTTCATATCAGCCATCTCCTTGGTTGTTGGACAGCTCTAGTTGGTAAAATCTTCCCCCTCAAGTGGAATTCAGAATGCCCCATCTCCATTAATTTCTGAAGTCAGTTTAGTAAGACTTATTGATCTCTTATTTATTAATCTTTTAAATAGTTGAAGATAGTTGTCATTGTTCCTGAAATGCTTTTGGGGAGGGGAGGCAATAGAGCCTCTGATTCCTTAACTATGAAACAATAGGGAGTTATTCCTACTGATCACTAGGGCCTCTTTAAGGCCCAAAAGTCTGTGAAGTAATGAAAACTTCATGAAACAATTTTCAAATAAAAGAGAACTCCATATAAATTAAAAAACAATGCACTCACTCTGAAGTGTTTGTTGTACATTTCCTCTGGAGCACACTGGGACTCAGGAATAGTGGGACCATCTGCTGAGCTATTGCCCATTTATGTTGAAATAAAACAGGCTCTTGCTAATTAGAAGCATGCTCCTCAAGATGAAACAATACAATCTCTCCAACATTTCCCCACCGTTAGCAATTCCTGATGTTGACGCGACATGTGAATACAACCCCCACTTCCCATCAGGAAAAAAATAAACTAGGCATGATAGTTCACAGCACAAGAAAGAATTCTTTATACTTACACTAAACCAGCATACACGGATGCACTATGTGCTGGCCTCCAGAATAGGCATTTTCTCATATATTACATTATTTTATTTAATCCTCACAAGAACATTATGAGGTAGATTTTATTAACTCTACATTTCAAATGAGGAAATCTGCACCTCGGAAAAATTGAGGAATTTGTTCAAGGTTACCTAGCTGACAAATGGATAAACTAGGACCTCCTGACTTGAAGTCCAGTGCTCTGTCCATCTACCAGCTACAAGAAAAGATCTTAATAAAACCCCCATTCCTAGGTGTGTATAGTATGTAGATACCTTATTTTGGGTGATCTCAGAAGTAGACCCCTAAAGCAAGGATTTCGGTAAAAGTAGATTATTTAAGAGGATAAGGAAATACCAAAATAGAATTGGTAAAGTGAGTCAAAGAATGGAAATAGCCAACAAGTTGTGCATTTTCAAACCCACTACCACTGTGGACAACTGGAGCTAAACCCTGTTGGAAAAATCCTGAAAACCAGTGCACAGAATTAACTTACCTGAGGGGAAATGGGCTGGGGTATTTATAAACCAACTCCTTTAGTAATTGGTTGAGCTCTTTTTTTCAGCAGATGTTAACTTTCTGGCTCTAACCTGTTGCAGGTGCAGACAGAGCATGCTTCAGTTGCCTGAGAAAGACCTAAGGCAGAGGAATTCACAAGCTTGCAATTGGAGGTCAGGTTAGTGTGCACTAAAATAAAGGCAAGGGGTTATGGGCAGAGCCCAGATAGCACTTTGTATAGCAACTAAGTGTTAGATGCTATGCAATCTTTCAGCAAATATACCTTGACTACCTACTGTGTGGGATGACACAATTGTGACATAATACACACACATGCTTGCATGAGGCTTATTATGCAGGGAGTAGGACAGAACTAAGTCATTCTAAATACAAATGAAATAATTAAAATGTGCTAAGTGTTGGAAAAATCTCTGAAGGGGATCTCCCACTTTCTAGCCAGAAGACTGGGCATAGGGACCTTCCATGAGCTGGAGAGTATGGGAAGAAATCCCTGTTGTTTGTTTTTCTTTTTTTCTTTCATTTTTTTTCCTGGCATTTCCCTAGTGCCAGCCCCATTTGGGAAGCTGCATGGCAGTTGGGGGATTGTGGTGTGGGCATCTAAGTTCCAAGGAGATAGCCTGTTTCTCTGGCCTAATTAACTGGGAAAAAGACCCCTCCAGCCTGAAGAATGCAGGGGAAATCCCTGTTTCTCCATCCTCTTTCTTTTGTTTTCTTTTTCTTTGTTCTCTTTTTCTTTTTCTTTTTTTTGAGACCGAGTCTCACTCTGTCACCCAGGTTGGAGTGCAATGGCATGACCTCTGCTCACAGCAACCTCCGCTTCACAGGTTCAAGTGATTCTCCTGCCTCAAAGTCCTGAGTAGCTGGGACTGCAAGTGCCCACCACCATGCCCAGCTAATTTTTGTATTTCTATAGAGACGGGGTTTCACCATGTTGGCCAGGCTGGTCTTGAACTCCTGACCCCAGGCGATCCACCCACCATGGCCTCCCAAAGTGCTGGGATAAAAGGCATGAGCCACTGTCCCTGGCCCATCCCCTTTCTTTTCTCAGTGTACTTTGCCGCAGTGGTGGACACATTTGTATGAAATATATTTTTTTCTTTTTTTGAGACAGGATCTCACTCTATTGCCCAGGCTGGAGTGCAGTGGCACAAGCTCAGCTCACTGCAACCTCTGCCTCCCAGGGTCAAGCAATCCTCCCACTTCAGCCTCCTGAGTATCTGGGACTAGAGTCAGCACTACCATGCCCAACTAATTTTTGTATTTTTAGTAGAGACAGGGTTTTGCCGTGTTGCGCTGGCTAGTCTTGAACTCCTAAGCTCAGATAATCCACTTGCCTCAACCTTCTAAAGTGGTGGGATTACAGGTGTCAGCCAGCATACCTGGCCCATTATTACATAATTTCTTATCAACATAGGGGGATAAAATACTGAAAGGAATCCTGAATTTCTAGCCAGAGAACTCAGAAAAGGAGTTCTCTAGTTCCCATGAGAACCAAAAAGTATGAGGGAATCTTGCAGGAAGAGTTCTTGGAAGGGAACCTTAAGTCTGTTTATGAACTAACAGTGTCCCTAACTTACCCTCGAAATGGATGTGTATGGAACACACCTAAATAAAGTGAAATAAAGTCTGAAAACTGAACTTATGTTGGAACTAATCCATAGCAAGTGAGATAAAATGTGTGATCTGAAGCTAACTGATTTAATTTCTAAGGCAACAAAAAGTCAACATTTGTTAGAAAACATAGGGTCTTACAACAAAATATTCAAAATGTTCAGGATGTAATCCAACATTACTTTATATACAAAGGACCAGGAAAATATGCCTTCCCCTCAGGGGAAAATAAAATCAACAGATATCAACCCTGAGATAACCTAGATGTTGGAATTATCACACCTAGACTTTGAAGCAGTTATTACAACCATTCTCTAGAAGGTAAAGATAAATACTATTGAAATAAATGAAAAGATGGAAGCTTTCAGCAGAGAAATAGAAAATTATAAAAAAGATTCAAATTGAGATGTTAGAACTGAAAGATTTAAGAACTGAAGTAAATAACTCACTGTATGGTCTCCCTAGCAAAACGAAGTGAACAGAGGAAAGAGTCACTGAATTTGAAGGCAGGTCAATAGAAATTATTCAGTTATAACTACAGGGAGGAAAGAAGATTGAAAAAACATGAAAAGAGACTCAGTAACCTGTGGAACATAAAGGATATGTGTAATCTAGCTATGAAGCAAAATAATAAAATGAACACCTAAGAACTAATTACCAAATATAAAAAGTAAGATGTTATTAATACTCTAGCTACCTCTGTGTTCTTCACTTCTCCTTATTATCATGCCTCCTTTTCACAGGCAACCTCCCTTTTGATTTTTATATTTATCATTTTTTTCCCATAGTTTTATCACTTATGTATTTATTCTTCAAACTATATATTTCAAAATTAGTTTTGTTATAATACTGAATATAATAATTGGAAACTCACGTTACAACTAAGATTCATCCAGCCGGGTGCAGCAGCTTATGCCTGTAATCCCAGCACTTTGGAAGGCCGAGGTGGGCTGATTACCTGAGGTCGGGAATTTGAGACCAATCTGACCAACATGGAGAAACCCTGTCTCTACTAAAATACAAAATTAGCCAGGCGTGGTGGTGCATGCCTGTAATCCCAGCTACACGGGAGGCTGAGGCAGGAGAATTGCTTGAACCTGGGAGACGGAGGTTGCAGTGAGCCAAGATCACACCATTGCACTCCAGCCTGGGCAACAAGAGTGAAACTCTGTCTCAAAAGAAAAAAAAAAGATTCATCTATGCAGTAATCTATAGCTATAATTAATTAATTTTTATTGTTCTATAATATTTAAATGTGTAACTATGCCATGATTCAAATATCATTTTCCTATATATTAATAATGTGTTATTAATATCATGTTAGTCTTGATAACTAATAGAGAATATACTCCCACTTTGTTGTTTTTCTTTGTCCTTCAACTTTTAAGTTTAGGGGTACATGTGCAAGTTGTGCATGTTCATTACATAGGTAAATGTGTGTCATGGTGGTTTTCTGCACAGATCATCCCATCACTTAGGTATTAAGCCCAGCATCCATTAGCTATTCTTCCTATGTTCTCCCAGCCCAACCCCTGACAGCCCCCAGTGTGTGTTGTTTCCCCTCATGTGTCCATGTTTGCTCATCATCTGGCTCCCACTTGTAAGTGAGAACATGCATTGTTTGGTTTTATGTTCCTGCATTAGTTTGCTGAGGATAATGGATTCCAAATTCATCCATGTCCCTGCAAAAGACATGATCTTGTTTCTTTTTATGGCTGCATAGTTTTCCATTATCCTCCCATTTTGAAAGCATCTTAGTTATTATTTGACCATTATTCTTTCATATACGTTTTAGAATTATGGAGTCAGTTTTCTCAGAACACCATAATGGAATTTTACCTATTTATTTATTTTGCTATTACAAGCAATGTTGCTGTAAAATTCTTTTGCATGTCTCTTGATACACATTTGTATTATTTCTCTAGAGAAAAATCTTCAGGAATGGAACTTCTGTGTCATAGTGTATGTAAATATTTAATTTTATAAAACAATGCCAACTAATTATTGTACTTATTTACATTCCCTCCTCATCCTCAACAACAGATGTCAGACTTAATTTTTTTGTTAATATGGTGAATAAAAATCATATCCCAATTTTCACTTCCCAGAATACTATGTTGAACATCTTTTCAAATATTTAATTGCCATATGTGTGTAATTTTTTGTGAAATGCCAATTCATATTTTTTCCATTTTTCTTGAGTTCTCTTATTAATTTGTAATTGTTACTTTTACATACTGTACACAATCCTTTGTCACTTAAAAGTGTTACAAATACCTTCCTCTAGTTTTTGGCTTATTTTTTCACTGTCTTTATGGTTTCTTTATGAATAAAAGTCTTCAAATTCAATATAGTTGAAGGTATCACTTTTTTCATTTTATATTACCATTTTTGCATGTCTTAATAAGTCATTTTTACCCCATTCTCATATAGTTTCCTGTAAAATCTATACATTGTAAAGTTTTTCTGATATATATATATATATCAGTTTTATATATATATATATTTGTTTTTTGGATATCCAATTGGCCTAGAACCATTTAATAAATAAATCCTCTTTTCTCAAATAATCTGTGGTGCTTCTCTGTGAGATAACAAATTTTCCCATATGTGGAGGTCTTTTTTAGAATTCTCTATTGTAATCCTATGGTTGGTTCATCTGTGCCTGCATCAGTACCAGACTGTCTTAATTAATAAACTTTATAATGAGTTTTGATAACTAATAGAGGGTATTCTCCCAATTTGAAAGCATCCTGGTTATCATTTGACCTTTGCTCTTCCATATATAGTTTAGAATTAGGGAGTCAGTTTTCTCAGAACATTATAATGGAACTTTAATTGGAAATGTATTAAATTTATAGATCAATATGGAGAGAATTAACATATTTGTAATAGTCTCTCTTTCTATGAATATGGTGTATCTCTTCATTAATTTAAGAGTCTTCATGTAAATTATATTTTATAGATATTTGGCCTTACCTTATTGTTTCATATGAGTGCTTTATGTATTCTGGAGGTTTATAAGAATTAACTTTTATATTTTGATCTTATAAGCAGCCACCTTTTTAATTATTTATTTATTTATTATTTTTATTTTTTGCTATGGAGTCTTGCTCTGTCACCAACCAAGGCTAGAGTGCAGTGCTATGATCTTGGCTCACCACAACCTCTACGAGATTCTCCTGCCTTACCCTCCTGAGTAGTTGGGATAACAGACACCCACCATCACGCCCAGCTAATTTTTGTATTTTTAGTAGAGACGGGTTTTGCCATGTTGGCCAGGCTGGTCTCGAACTCCTGACCTCAGGTGATCTGCCTGCCTTGGCCTCCCAAAGTTCTGGGATTACAGGCATGAGCCACCACGGTCCAGCCACATTTTAAAAACATATTATTATTTCCAAAAAAAAGATCGATAGATTATTTTAGCCTTCCTATCAATACTTGCATAATTTTCAAATATGACAGTTATATATTTTTTATTTTTCCCCAGACCTAATTATTTTTGTTTTTTCCCCTTGTTTGATGTCTCTAAGGAATCAGGTTCTGTTTCTTACAGAAATTTGGGACTATCTGTCACCTAAGACAAAAAGAAAAAAATTAAAAGTTGCGGGATGTGCACTTTTTTTTTTTCATCAAGGAGAATGAGAAGATCACATCCACTTAAAACATTTTAAAGGGATGATGGGAAACAAAATTGTCTTTAATTGTTCTACAAGTCATGCCTCTTCAATATATTAGTTGTTTCATATTGTCCCTAATCAAGACTTATTAGGTATCATTATTTCCATTTTACCGATGAAGAAATTGAGAGTAAGAAATGGAACATATGTTGTCCAAGGTCACAGCCCTCTAAAGTATTGAAGCTGCAATTTGAACCCAAGTCTGTCTGTCTGGATTGTTGCAGTATGCCAGGCTCCCTCAATTTGAGGTGAGGACAGGAAAAGGCAAAAGATGTCCCTGAATCTGTAACTTAAACAATAGAGTGCACTAGGACATTGTTATAGAGTGGAGAAGGCCACAGAAAGTTTGTGGAGGGATTGAGTAAAAGAGTTTGCTTCTTGACATATTTTTCTTTCAAGTTAATACCCATTTCCCCCTCTTGGTCTAGCTCACAGATGATTAAGTTCTCTTTGTTACTATATGGAGAAAAATTATCGTATTGGAAATGTCCTTAGCAACTTGAGAGAAGAACACTCTCTTCTTTTTGCTCTCTTGTAACCTAACCCTGTGGTCAGCTGTTTGCCTGTGTCCTTTGAGCCAGCCAAGAATAGCCACTGTAGGTCCTTAGCTCCACAAAAGCCACCCTAGTCCAGGGCCTACAGCTAGATGACATTTTTTGTTTATGGAAGTATCCCAAATCATTACTCTTTTTTTTTATTTTTTATTATTTTACTTTAGGTTTTAGGGTACATGTGCACAATGTGCAGGTTTGTTACATATGTATCCATGTGCCGTGTTGGTTTGCTGCACCCATTAACTCGTCATTTAGCATTAAGTATATCTCCTAATGCTGTCCCTCCCCCCTCCCCCCACCCCACAACAGTCCCCGGAGTGTGATGTTCCCCTTCCTGTGTCCATGAGTTCTCATTATTCAGTTCCCACCTATGAGTGAGAACATGCGGTGTTTGGTTTTTTGTCCTTGCGATAGTTTACTGAGAATGATGTTTTCCAGCTTCATCCATGTCCCTACAAAGGGCATGAACTCATCATTTTTTATGGCTGCATAGTATTCCATGGTGTATATGTGCCACATTTTCTTAATCCAGTCTATCGTTGTTGGACATTTGGGTTGGTTCCAACTCTTTGCTATTGTGAATAGTGCTGCAATAAACATACGTGTGCATGTGTCTTTATAGCAGCATGATTTATAGTCCTTTAGGTATATACCCAGTAATGGGATGGCTGGGTCAAATGGTATTTCTAGTTCTAGATCCCTGAGGAATCGCCACACTGACTTCCACAATGGTTGAACTAGTTTACAGTCCCACCAACAGTATAAAAGAGTTCCTATTTCTCCACATCCTCTCCAGCACCTGTTGCTTCCTGACTTTTTAATGATGGCTATTCTAACTGGTGTGAGATGGTATCTCACCGTGGTTTTGATTTGCATTTCTCTGATGGCCAGTGATGATGAGCATTTTTTCATGTGGTTTTTGGCTGCATAAATGTCTTCTTTTGAGAAGTATCTGTTCATGTCCTTCGCCCACTTTTTGATGGGGTTGTTTGTTTTTTTCTTGTAAATTTGTTTGAGTTCATTGTAGATTCTGGATATTAGCCCTTTGTCAGATGAGTAGGTTGCAAAAATTTTCTCCCATTCTGTAGGTTGTCTGTTCACTCTGATGGTAGTTTCTTTTGCTGTGCAGAAGCTCTTTAGTTTAATTAGATCCCATTTGTCAATTTTGGCTTTTGTTGCCATTGCTTTTGGTGTTTTAGACATGAAGTCCTTGCCCATGCCTATGTCCTGAATGGTATTGCCTAGGTTTTCTTGTAGGATTTTAATGGTTTTAGGTCTAACATTTAAGTCTTTAATCCATCTTGAATTAATTTTTGTATAAGGTGTAAGGAGGGGATCCAGTTTCAGCTTTCTACATATGGCTAGCCAGTTTTCCCAGCACCATTTATTAAATAGGGAAGCCTTTCCCCATTTCTTGTTTTTGTCAGGTTTGTCAAAGATCAGATAGTTGTAGACATGTGGCATTATTTCTGAGGGCTCTGTTCTGTTCCATTGATCTATGTCTCTGTTGTGGTACCAGTACCATGCTGTTTTGGTTACTGTAGCCTTGTAGTATAGTTTGAAGTCAGGTAGCGTGATGCCTCCAGCTTTGTTCTTTTGGCTTAGGATTGACTTGGCGATGCGGGCTCTTTTTTGGTTCCATATGAACTTTAAAGTAGTTTTTTCCAATTCTGTGAAGAAAGTCATTGGTAGCTTGATGGGGATGGCATTGAATCTATACATTACCTTGGGCAGTATGGCCATTTTCACAATATTGATTCTTCCAACCCATGAGCATGCAATGTTCTTCCATTTGTTTGTATCCTCTTTTATTTCGTCAAGCAGTGCTTTGTAGTTTTCCTTGAAGAGGTCCTTCACATCCCCTGTAAGTTTGATTCCTAGGTATTTTATTCTCTTCGAAGCAATTGTGAATGGGAGTTCACTCATGATTTGGCTATCTGTTTGTTTGTGATTGGTGTACAAGAATGCCTGTGATTTTTGTACATTGATTTTGTATCCTGAGGCATTGCTGAAGATGCTAATCTGCTTAAGGAGATTTTGGGCTGAGACGATGGGGTTTTCTAGATATACAATCATGTCATCTGCAAAGAGGGACAATTAGACTTCCTCTTTTCCTAATTGAATACCCTTTATTTCCTTCTCCTGCCTGATTGCCCTGGCCAGAACTTCCAGCACTATGTTGAATAGGAGTGGTGACAGAGGGCATCCCTGTCTTGTGCCAGTTTTCAAAGGGAATGCTTCCAGTTTTTGCCCATTCAGTATGATATTGGCTGTGGGTTTGTCCTAGATAGCTCTTATTATTTTGAGATACGTCCCATCAATACCTAATTTATTGAGAGTTTTTAGCATGAAGGTTGTTGAATTTTGTCAAAGGCCTTTTCTGCATCTATTGAGATAATCATGTGGTTTTTGTCTTTGGTTCTGTTTATATGCTGGATTACACTTATTGATTTGTGTATGTTGAACCAGTCTTGCATCTCAGGGATGAAGCCCACTTGATCATGGTGTATAAGCTTTTTGATGTGCTGCTGGATTCGGTTTGCCAGTATTTTACTGAGGAATTTTGCATCAATGTTCATCAAGGATATTGGTCTGAAGTTCTCTTTTTTGGTTATGTCTCTGCCAGGCTTTGGTATCAGGACGATGCTGGCTTCATAAAATGTGTTAGGGAGGACTCCCTCTTTTTCTGTCAATTGGAATAGTTTCAGAAGGAATGGTACCAGTTCCTCCTTGTACCTCTGGTAGAATTCGGCTGTGAATCCATCAGGTCCTGGACTCTTTTTGGTTGGTAAGCTATTGATTATTGCCACAATTTCAGAGCCTGTTATTGGTCTATTCAGAGATTCAACTTCTTCCTGGTTTAGTCTTGGGAGGGTGTATTTGTCAAGGAATTTAACCATTTCTTCTAGATTTTCTAGTTTATTTGCATAGAGGTGTTTGTAGTATTCTCTGATGGTAGATTGTATTTCTGTGGGATCGGTGGTGATATCCCCTTTTTCATTTTTTATTGCATCTATTTGATTCTTCTCTCTTTTCCTCTTTATTAGTCTTGCTAGCGGTCTATCAATTTTGTTGATCTTTTCAAAAAATCAGCTCCTGGATTCATTAATTTTCTGAAGGGTTTTTTATGTCTCTATTTCCTTCAGTTCTGCTCTGATTTTAGTTATTTCTAGCCTTCTGCTAGCTTTTGAATGTGTTTGCTCTTGCTTTTCTAGTTCTTTTAATTGTGATGTTAGGGTGTCAATTTTGGATCTTTCCTGCTTTCTCTTGTGGGCATTTAGTGCTATAAATTTCCCTCTACACACTGCTTTGAATGTGTCCCAGAGATTCTGGTATGTTGTGTCTTTGTTCTCGTTGGTTTCAAAGAACATCTTTATTTCTGCCTTCATTTCATTCTGTACCCAATAGTCATTCAGGAGCAGGTTGTTCATTTTCCATGTAGTTGAGTGGTTTTGAGTGAGTTTCTTAATCCTGAGTTCTAGTTTGATTGCACTGTGGTCTGAGAGACAGTTTGTTATAATTTCTGTTCTTTTACATTTGCTGAGGAGAGCTTTACTTCCAACTATGTGGTCAATTTTGGAATAGGTGTGGTGTGGTGCTGAAAAAAATGTATATTCTGTTGATTTGGGGTGGAGACTTCTGTAGATGTCTATTAGGTCCACTTGGTGCAGAGGTGAGTTCAATTCCTGGATATCCTTGTTAACTTTCTGTCTCGTTGATCTGTCTAATGTTGACAGTGGGGTGTTAAAGTCTCCCATTATTATTGTGTGGGAGTTTAAGTCCCTTTGTAGGTCACTCAGGACTTGCTTTATGAATCTGGGTGCTCCTGTGTTGGGTGCATATATATTTAGGATAGTTAGCTCTTCTTGTTGAATTGATCCCTTTACCATTATGTAATGGCCTTCTTTGTCTCTTTTGATCTTTGTTGGTTTAAAGTCTATTTTATCACAGACTAGGAATGCAACCCCTGCCTTTTTTTGTTTTCCATTTGCTTGATAGATCTTCCTCCATCCCTTTATTTTGAGTCTATATGTGTCTCTGCATGTGAGATGGGTTTCCTGAATACAGTGCACTGATGGGTCTTGACTCCTTATCCAGTTTGCCAGTCTGTGTCTTTTAATTGGAGCATTTAGCCCATTTACATTTGAAGTTAATATTGTTATGTGTGAATTTGATCCTGTCATTATGATGTTAGTTGGTTATTTTGCTTGTTAGTTGTTGCAGTTTCTTCCTAGCTTTGATGGTCTTTACAATTTGGCATGTTTTTTCAGTGGCTGTTACCAGTTGTTCCTTTCCGTGTTTAGTGCTTCCTTCAGTAGCTCTTTTTGGGCAGGCCTGGTGGTGACAAAATCACTCAGCGTTTTCTTGTCTGTAACGTATTTTATTTCTCCTTCACTTATGAAGCTTAGTTTGGCTGGATATGAAATTCTGGGTTGAAAATTCTTTTCTTTAAAAATGTTGAATGTCAGCCCCCACTCTCTTCTGGCTTGTAGAGTTTCTGCCGAGAGATCAGCTGTTAGTCTGATGGGCTTCGCTTTGTGGGTGACCCGACCTTTCTCTCTGGCTGCCCTTAACATTTTTTCCTTCATTTCAACTTTGGTGAATCTGACAATTATGTGTCTTGGAGTTGCTCTTCTCGAGGAGTATCTTTGTGGCGTTCTCTGTATTTCCTGAATCTGAATGTTGGCCTGCCTTGCTAGATTGGAGAAGTTCTCCTGGATAATATCTTGCAGAGTCTTTTCCAACTTGGTTCCATTCTCCCCGTCATTTTCAGGTACACCAATCAGACGTAGGTTTGGTCTTTTCACATAGTCCCAAATTTCTTGGAGGCTTTGTTCATTTCTTTTTATTCTTTTTTCTCTAAATTTCCCTTCTTGCTTCATTTCATTCATTTCATCTTCCATCACTGATACCCTTTCTTCCAGTTGATTGCATCAGCTACCGAGGCTTCTGCAATCTTCGCGTAGTTCTCGACACTTGGTTTTCAGCTCCATCAGCTCCCTTAAGCCCTTCTCTCCATTGGTTATTCTAGTTATCCATTCATCTAATTTTTTTTCAAAGTTTTTAACTTCTTTGCTATTGTTTTGAATTTCCTCCTGTAGCTCGGAGTAGTTTGATTGTCTGAAGCCTTCTTCTCTCAACTTGTCAAAGGCATTCTCTGTCCAGCTTTGTTCCATTGCTGGTGAGGAGCTGCGTTCCTTTGGAGGAGGAGAGGTGCTCTGCTTTTTAGAGTTTCCAGTTTTTCTGCTCTGTTTTTTCCCCATGTTTGTGGTTTTATCTACTTTTGGTCTTTGATGATGGTGATGTACAGATGGGTTTTTGGTGTGGATATCCTTTCTGTTTGTCAGTTTTCCTTCTACCAGACAGGACCTTCAGCTGCACGTCTGTTGGATTTTGCTAGATTTCCACTCCACACCCTGTTTGGCTGAGTGTCAGCAGCAGTGGCTGCAGAACAGCGAATTTTTGTGAGACCACAAATTCAGCTGTCTGATAGTTCCTCTGGAAGTTTTGTCTCAGAGGAGTACCCGGCCGAGTGAGGTGTCAGTCTGTCCCTACTGGGGGGTGCCTCCCAGTTAGGCTGCTCGGGGGTAAGGGACCCACTTTAGGAGGCAGTCTGTCCATTCTCAGATCTCCAGCTGTGTGCTGGGAGAACCACTACTCTCTTCAAAGCTGTCAGTCAGACAGGGACATTAAAGTCTGCAGAAGTTCCTGCTGAGTTTTTGTTTGTCTGTGCCCTGCCCCCAGAGGTGGAGCCTACAGAGGCAGGCAGGCCTCCTTGAGCTGTGGTGGGCTCCACCCAGTTCGAGCTTCCTGGCTGCTTTGTTTACCTAAGCAAGCCTGGGCAATGGCGGGCGCCCCTCCCCCCGCCTTGCTGCCACCTTGCAGTTTGATCTCAGACTGCTGTGCTAGCAATCGGCGAGACTTCGTGGGCATAGGACCCTCCGAGCCAGGTGTGGGACACAATCTCCTGTTGTGCCGTTTTCCAGGCCCGTTGGAAAAGCGCAGTATTAGGGTGGGACTGACCCGATTTTCTAGGTGCCGTCTGTTACCCCTTTCTTTGACTAGGAAAGGGAACCTCCTGACCCCTGCGCTTCCCGAGTGAGGCAATCCCTTGCCCTGCTTTGGCTCGTGCACAGTGCGCTGCACTGACTGTCCTGCACCCACTGTTTGGCACTCCCTAGTGAGATGAACCCAGTACCTTAAATGGAGATGCAGAAATCACCCGTCTTCTGTGTCGCTCAGACTGGGAGATGTAGACCGGAGCTGTTCCTATTCGGCCATCTTGGCTCCACTCAATACTAGTGAATTCTATGAGTGAGAACCCACTGTCTTGCTTTCTTTGTTATAAAATATTTTCATTAGTTGGAAGCAAAATTATACCGGACATTATAACAATACATAAGGCATTCTGTAAGACCACAAAAAGTAGAGCTGTTATAAGTATGCAGGCAGGGAAGGAAAATCTTTACCTGGAATATATGTTTATCCCTATCAGAATAAATAGTGCCCCCATCATGATGAGATGGGTTCAAGAAAATCAACCTGCTACTAGATGACCAGCCAATCCCCCAGAAATAATGCCACATTAGGAGCTCAGCCATGACCTCTTCCATTATCAGTTTGGGTACTCACTGGTGACAGGTTCAATTTTACTGAAAACATTTGGTATCTATTGATGATATACACTTGAAGAATATTGCCCTCCAGATGACAAAATAAAAATGACAGTGTGAAATTAAGATCCTAGCAAATTAAAATGAATCCATAAGGAAGAGTTTGGTTTCCAGGGCTTATCATATAAACACATTTTTGTAGCATCATTGATACGATATGTGCCATGTGCAGAGCAGAGAATACAACAGAAAAGCTGTACAATTTATAACTTTTATGAGCTTAAAAATCAAAGCAAATAGTTTCTAAAAATGTGATTGTTGCTGCAAATTAAACAAATGCAAAATGTTATAAGAAATAAATTACTTATGCTTGATGGAGTAAGAAAAGACTTTAGCCAAAGAGCTGAATAATGAAAAATAACAGAGCAATCTAAAAGAAGAAAGAAAAGGTATGGTGTCTCAGGAAGAGGGAAGAGTTTTTGCAATGTCACTGAGACATAAGCATGAGACACCTCTATTGAATAACTCTAAAAATCACAGTTTGATTGTAGCATTGGGTTATATGGTTCTGCAGGAAGGGGTTGGGGAAATATGGCTAAAATGTTAGCAAGGCCTTGATCATGGAATGTCTAGAACATGGAGGACATTGCTCACTGGTAATAGTTTTGCCTTTACTTGGGCAGCAAGAAACAATTGGAGGGTTTTAAGCAGGCCAGCAACATGATTATTATTTCGTGTTAGAAAGTTCATTCTGTATAGGGATAAATTGATATAGGGCTAATAGGTGCTTATTAAAAAGGGGAGGAAGCAATGATGGTGACCTGAGTAGGTTTTCACAAATTCGTTGCAAAGGGGAGGTATAGAAGCAAGAAATATTTAGGAGGTGATATCCCTATGGCTTGGAAATTGATTTGGTTGAAGAATGGGGGGAAAACAGCAGACTCTTAAATATCTACAAAGTTTAGGGTTTAAATGGCTGGTTGGGTGATGATGCCATTAACAGAGATAGGAAATAAAAGGAATAGGTTTCCTGAAAGAAATTAATTTAATTTAAATAAACAAAATTGATCCAATTCCTAAATGTAGTGGAAATAATGGACAAGGTGGGTGGGTGGCAGTATGAGTGTGGAACATAGGCTTAAATTCAGAATTGAAACCTAGATTATACAGTTAGGAGCATATCGATGGCAGGTGAAGTGATGGATAAAGATTAAATTTTCTAGTAACAGTGGTTAAATGGGAAATCTTGTGCTCCCCTCTGTACTCCAATCTCCAAAGGACTGTGAATTTATATGCTAATCCTCAGTTACCTCCAGCAATGATTGGTATATAGAAAGTACTCAAAAATGTTTCTGAAATGAGGAGAGAGAAGAAATAAACTGGACCAAGAAAAATATAAATTAAGAAACATCAATATGACAGGGGAGAGCAAGGGAAGCAGTGAGAAGCTCTGAGAAAGACTGGCCAGAGAGAGAAAAAAATTAGCAGAGAATAGTTCTGAAAAGTCCAAGTACGACAATGGAAAAGAAGGAATGGCCAAGAGGATCGAATGTTGCCAAGACGTCAAATAAGCTAAAGACAGAAATGTGCAAAATGGAATTGATGATTTGGAGAGAGGAAGAAGAGGCAGAGGGAATGGAAAAGTCAATGAGGAATAAGGAAATAGAGCCAGAGACTGTAAGCAACTCTTTAAAAAAATTGGATGGGAAAGAAAAGAAATTTGATAAAAGATGTATGGAGATTCAGAAACACGTTTAATTTTTCATTTTTTGTTGTTGGTGATAGTATTTTTTAAAAAAAACATTCCCTTTGGCTGAAAGAGATTCAATTAGGTTTATATGCTGCAGAAGAAAAGGAAAGATTAGAGCTCAAAGAGGAGATGATTGATGAAGCAAAATTTCAGAGAAGATGCAGACACTGGAGGAAATGGTGGTAACTTTATCATCTTAACGGCAGCTGGAAGTCCCTCACAGTCACCTTCATTTTGGGTTTTGGAAAGACCTGGCTCAAGACTCATCCTGTCTCTGCAGACTTTTCCATGGGTTCCTCTGCCCGGTTTCCATCAGCTGTCACAGCTCAGGATGTATCTTGGCTGCAGTGGGGAGGGAAGGAAATCAAGGAAGAACTGGAGAGAAGGATCCAGCATCTGCTTGCGGCTGGAAGCTGACTCCCACACTCAGCATCTTCCCCACACCCGGCCTTCTGCTGCTTGGGCTTTGCACTTTCGTATGGAGTCCTCTTTATTTTTTCCTCTGAATCAGAGTGGGTTGGGAAATATAAACACAAGAGTCATGACAAACTTGCCCATGTGGTAAAGAAAAGATGTCACTGCAGTTTTAGCGGAGTATCTGGGTAGCAGTTACAGCAGAGAAAAAGCAGGAGGACTTCATTATGGCTAAAACTTTACTTCTTTTCCTTCCTTTCTTCTTCATTAAATAAACTCTTCTTTGGTTTATGGTAGAAATTCAGAGATGAGAAATTCAGAGATTCCCTGTCCTCAAGGAATTGTTGGTAAGTTGGGTATAGATGTAAAAAATGTGATGTACCAGGGACTGAGACCCCTCCCCACTGAGTGGGAGAAAATTTGCAGGTGGGTTATGTCCCATCCCCGGGCCTGAGAACTGAGGATCCTAAGACAAAGAGAGAGAAAAATCTGTCTGAAGGAAGGAAGTTTGAGCATGCATAGAGTGGGGTGCTGATTCTTCCTCTACAGCAGCTGGAAGAAAGAGAATAGCAAAAAGGAACAAGCAGAAGTAGAGGAGAAACACCATTCACTGCTTCATTAAACATTTAGAGGGCACCTACTGTGGGCCAGGCACTGGGTGAGATGACCTGCAGCAGTATTGGTGGTAATAGCTCCCTTGGGCAAACTCAGAAAATTATAGTCTCTGGCCCACTGATCCCCAGCCAGGGCTCTCCAGACTTGTAGAAGTACAAGAAGACAGCAATGATAAATTCATGGGGTTTTAAGAAATATTTAAAACCTGAACTTAAGATATTTCAATAAGACCAAGTATAAAATCCAAGAGTGGGGGGCGGCAGTTGCCAAATCGCAAGGCATTATAAGCTATAACTCACATTCTGCCTCTGGTCATACTGGAATATTTTTCAGTTCTTCAGGAAGTCACACCCTGGGTGAGTGACACATACTGTTCCTTCTGCCTTCTCTCCTTCCTCTAGTAGTTAATTCTAATGAGTACTTTGAGACTGGGCTCAGATGCCATGTTATCAGGCCCAGAATGGGTTAGATTTCTCTCTAGATTTCCATACCACCTTGGGCTTTCCCTATCTGAGCTTCGATGATGCATTCCACATTGGAATTTTGCTTCCTTTGGTGTCTCCCACAAAACTGTGAGGCTCTCCAGCATTGGAAATATCTGTGATTCCTCCCTGAAGCTTCAACAGCCAGCGTGATGTTCCAGCTAACACAATAGCCAACCTACGGAAAGTGCTTCATAAATGTTTGTTTAATGGAATTACAGTCAGAGAAAGAGCAAGAGTGCTTCATCATGATTAAAAACTTTACTTCGGCCTTTTTCTTGTATTTTTTTTTCTTTCAGCTGCTGTGGAAGAATCATCAGCCTTACTGTATGGATGTTCAAACTTCCTTTCCCAGAAAAGAATTCTTCTTAAATTTGTCTTGGGACCCTCAGTTTTCAGTGTCAGGGACCGTGTAACCCACCCTGAAAGATCTCTTCTACTCCAACGGGATGTGGCCTGACACTGCATGGGGCAACGGAAAAAGCACCGTCCAGGGAGCCCCAGAAGGTACTTTCAGGGTCTGATTCTGCCACTAATTCCTTCTGTGGCTTCCATATGTTATTTTTCCTTTCTAAATTTCACTTCCTCCTTCTTAAAATAAGGAGTGAGGAAGGGTTGGGGACCAGATGGGAAGTAGCATAGTGTGGGGGAAGAGACAGGAACAATATGGAATCATATCTATCAGGGATCAGCTCCCAGCTATGCCACATGTACTCTTTGTCATGGAACTTCCCTGAGCCTCAGTGCTTTCTGTGAGAAAAGGGAATGACAATATCTGGCTCTTCTAACCATTGTGAGAATCATAGGCAGGTATCATGTGCCTGTCATTGGTACGTACTGAATAAGTTATATTCTTCCTCCCTTAAGGCATCTTGTAGTCCTCATATTTTCATATTCAAGATTCATTATCTTCATGCAGTCAGCCTTAGCCAATACGCTCTTGGACTCTCCCCACATACTTACTCAAATACTTCATTCTTTTTCCATTAAATTATTTTTAAAAATGTTTATTCCACTTATCCATTCAGTATTTTAAATAATTCACTTGGAAAAAAAATCCTACCTCTACTCGATGTTGACTGAGCGATCCTAGACTAGTGGTTTTCAATTTTTTTTTGGTCTCAAGAACCCATTACACTCTTGAAAATTATTGAGCAACCCAAAGTGCTTTTGTTTATGTACATCTGTCTAGTGATAACAGAATTAAAAGCACTTTTGTTTATGTAGGTAATATCTATTTATATTAGAAATTAAAACTGAAACATTATTTTTAAATATTAATTTATTTTAATATAATAATACATCATTACATACTTACAAAATAACATTTTTATGATAAATAACTAAATTTTCTTTAAAAACAGTGAACAGTGTAGCATTGTTTTATATTTTCGCAAGTTTCTTTAATGTCTGACTTAAAAGAAGGCAGCTAGATTCTCATATCTACTTTTGCAGCCAGAATCTGTGCAATATATTGTCTGAAGTCTATGAAAAAATCCAGCCTCACACAAATATATAGTTGGGTATAAAATTAATATTTTTAAAACCTTTTTAGATAATTATGGGTATTCTTTGATACTACACCAAAACCTGGTAAGTGGTAATTCCTTAAAGATTACTTGCAATGCAGCCGGGCGCGGTGGCTCACGCCTGTAATCCCAGTACTTTGGGAGGCCGAGGCAGGCGGATCACAAGGTCAGGAGATCGAGACCATCTTGGCTAACACGGTGAAACCCCATCTCTACTAAAAATATAAAAAAATTAGCCAGGCATGGTGGCGGGTGCCTGTAGTCCCAGCTACTTGGGAGGCTGAGGCAGAAGAATGGTGTGAACCCGGGAGGCGGAGCTTGTAGTGAGCTGAGATTGCACCACTGCACTCCAGCCTGAGCGACAGAGCAAGACTCCATCTCAAAAAAAAAAAAAAGATTACTTGCAACGTGAAATATAAAGCCACATCAACGCACTTTTTGTATTTTACTACATTGAAATCCACTTGGCGTATCTTTTAATTTGAATAGATTATTTTTGCCTACACCTAGTTTTGTAACATTCTGCGCTGGCTATATGGAAAAATATCAGTTCACTGAGTTATGCAGATCTTCAAAATGTTGACTCATTTCTTTATACAATATCAAAAAATCACATTTCTTAGCTTCACCAAAAGTGTATGTCATCAGAAAAGTCTGTAAGTATTAGTATAATGTCAAGCTCCTGAAGGCAGATACAAGTTTTCCAAAATTTTAGTTTTTGCTTGAAAACGTGAATTTAATCATTGGCAGAGAATGCCATGAGTTGTTTTCCTTCAAGGGGCAGGCTCTTTTCATTCATTTTTGAGAAAACTTATGACCTATACCATATGAATAACCATAGTTTGTCAGTTGCTCTTTCAAGTAATAAAATTATTTTTTTAATGCTCCATTAAGGACATTTTTAAGTGAAATTGACTTTTGTTTTTATTTCTGTTTTTTAACTGTGAGTGCATATGTTAAATAATACAATAACTACTAATAAAGTTTATTGTCACTGCCCTGATTCCTGCTAAGGTACCTATAGTTTTACCCAAAGGATTCATGAACCACATTCTGGGAAAGATTGCTAATTTTTTTTTAAAGGCAAAATAACCTCAACTGTAGACCAGACTAGACATCAAGTCCAATTTGAGAGCAGTTCTCACTTTTCTTTGACAATGACTGTGGCTTCTTTTCCAGATGACATCTGCCTAGTATGTAATTGGTGACTACGTCCAAGTAAACATGTGGAAAATGAGAGCAAGAGGGTGTGTGGGCTCAGAGGGAATTGCTTGTTTGGGGGATGATGGAAGAGTGCAGTTCTGGAAAGAGATCAGTTCTATGAGTGTATTTCTGGTCTTCAAAAGATTACCACATACATGCTGTCATACAATTTATAATGTGCCAGAGGGAGATAACTTGATGTGGAGAAGGAACATGTGCTTTGCAATCAGCCAGGCTCGAGTTCCAGTACCAACTCAGTTGCTACTGTCTATGCAACCTCTGCCAAGTTACTTTACCTTGGTAAGCCTTAATTGCCTTAATTGCCTTGCTACAGTGCTTAGAATATTAGGATGCTGGGTGTTTAAAGGATAGGATATTGGATAGATGCTGTTATGGCCACATGGAACCCCTCTCTCCTTTCAGGAATGGAGGACTTAACTTCCCCAGCTGCAGGAAGGGATGCTGAAGACAGCCCTCAGTTTCAGCCCTCCTTAGCCAAGGTCACACCTCCTCTTGAGAGTCAGCCTGCCTCCTATGACTGTTCTATGGCCTGGACACTGTATTCCAAATTGGTATAATTCTGAAAGACCATACCAACGCCAGAACTCCCCATGGGGTAAGCTGAGGCCTTTGTTGGAACTATATATCACAGCTCAGCTTCTCACTGTGCCCACCCTGCATTTTTCTCTTGCCTTTCCACAAGTATCATCCCAATTAAGTATGCAAGAGCTCCCCAGTAAAGTCCTATATGTTAATCTTCAATTCAGAGTCTGGTTTGTTTTGAGCTCAACCTGAAGCAGATGTTTTATTAATATTATAATTTTTATTTATAAACCTCCACTCCCTCCCATGATGGGTGGGCCCTCATAGCTGGAGAGCCCTTTGTATACTGAGTAGCCTGAGGATTGTAAGAGGAGCACTTGGACCCTGGAGCCAGGATAGGGCTCCAGCTAACTCCATATTAGTCTCCATAATTAGGTGGGAGTCAACATACTTTGTGGGAGGAAGAAATCACGTTGTGATGAGAGAAGAGGTAGGGATGTTGGGAGAAGAGGATTAGAAGAACCTTCTCTGGAAGAAGAGTAAGAAATAGGAGACTGGGGTTCAGACAGGTCTGATGAGGATATTTATATAGTAAGGATTCTGGAACCACCCTGCTTCGTCTGCCATGTACTTGCTTTATAACTGAACAAGTTACTCTATACTTTTATGTCTCATTTTCTTCATCTGTAAAATGAGAATAGTAAAAATTTCTACTTTCAAAGGTTGTTTTAAAAATTAAATGATCTAACTAGAAGTTAGAAGATGAAAAATGTATTTTTTTCATATATTTGTTCACTATCCAATAGGAACTGGGAGAAGCATACAAAATTATAGTAATGAATTTGTATGATGTGGATGTACATAACCTTAGTAACTGCACAGAAAATAGAGCTCTTTAAGGTCGTATGAGAGACAGAGAAAAGTCGTTGCAGAAGTGGCATTTGAGAAATTGTGGAATAAGTAGGAGTTTGCCAGGAAGGGAAAATAGGGAAAAATAGAGAGGATGACACTTGAGAAGGGTCAGAGATGCAAGAATTTTGGAGGCCACAAATATTTCTAATGTTACTGGTTTGCTCTGACTGGAAGGTACAACAAACACCATAGCCATTCTCTGTCTAATTAATATGACTGCTCATTCCATATAGAACTATAGCTTCTTATTCTTTTATTTTTATGAATGTCTTCTAATTTGGAGGAACTTACATATGTTCTCTCTGGAACTGTTGGAAGACATTTGTATGGCAGTGTATAGTGTCATAACCACAGATACGTCTTTCTGTTGACCGTAACTTTCAAACACTGTGATCTGCTTTTAACTTAATAGTTATTTCCTGGTCAACCTACAGCTTGAGGGCAAGCTCAGAATAAACCACGTTTGTTTGAGAGTTTCGACACTCATCAACTGGGGGAAGCACATTCCATACCCTCTTACCTGTCTGTCAGGCACAGTTTAATAAAATGAGAAGAACATTGACTTTGAGGTCAAATATACCTGTGCCGATCTTAGTTTTGTCCCTACTAGTTGAGTACCCTTGCCCAAGTTACTCAGCTTTGCTTATGTTATCTGTCCAATGGAGGTAATTATTATCTCATAGAGTGGTTGAGAGTATCAATGAATTATTAAATGTCAAATTATTGGTACAATGCCTAATATGTATTAGGTACCTAGTAAGTATTAGTTCTCCTTTTGTCTGTTTGCAAATATGAAAACTGTTGACCTTCAGAAGTGCGCCAGTGCATGTGAAGTCAATGTGGGGATTAGAGTTGGCCTCTTTCACCTCCAAATTAAAATCAAACTGTGCAGATTCTTAAATGCACCCAATTTAGACTACCTATAGATTAGAGAGCCACAGCACACTTCAAGTGATAAACAGTAGGTTTTTTAAGTCAATTTGATGAATCGCTTTTAACAATTTTACAGGGGTATCTGTTATGAAATACTAACCCTAATCTTATTCATATCTTTAATATTATCCATTCACCTTGCTGCTTCCTGTGATTTAAAGATATTTTATTTTTTATTGACACATTTTTGTAGCTATCACAAATTCCTTGTGGAAAGAGAAAGATATACAACACACACAAAAAATGGAATGAAGTACAATAAATAAAATAGCCAAACAAAGAATTTATCGAGGGCAACTTTCTGCCTCAATGTGTGCTTTGAATCTTAATTAGGCTGAAAGCCTTGGGAAGCATACCATTTTATTGAACAAACACTAACACTATTTGACCTTTCTAATATTTTATTTTTACCCACAAAGAAAATATCCAAAGAACGAAACTTTCTGATATGGAACAAATTCTTATTTTTCTTTGGCACATACTTTGTATGGGCTTGTCAAAGACAAAGGAAGAAAGGCTCGCTGAGAGCCATGGGAGCGTGTGGTGTTTTCAATGCACCTGGCATTCCTGGCTCTTCTCCTACTGGGGCATAGTGCTGTGTGAAGGGCGGGACGTTTTCAATCACACACTCTTGCTTTGTCTATAGCATTAACCCTGTGAGCCTTCTCCACCTTTTCTATGACACTTGGCATCTATCTCCTTCCCCAACCCTGGGCTGATAGAACAAACTGGTAGAATCAGTTGACACAATCTCTATCAGAAGCAACTGGCCTCGTCTTATCCAGAGCCAATAACGCACAACACACAAGATGGCTGAAGTCCAAGGTTCCTGCACATTAACAGATGGAGGGGAATTATCAGTGGAGAAATACAACCAAGCACCATGTGGATGGGTGACAAGAAGTCTTCTGGCCAGAGGAGCAGATTACATACCAGCACTGTCTTGGCTCACTGCCCTGAAGAAATACATAGCAATCCACACTCGGGGAAAATTCCATGAAATAGCAGAGCAGGAACATCCTGAAGCCAATGGCAACACATTCCAAGAAAAACATCCAATGAACCAAACCCAAAACAACACAGACCTCAGAAACGTAAATAAGAATTAACTGAAAAAGGAAACCTTCAGAGTCTTGGGAAGCAACACAACAGATTAAGTGACCACAAAACACTAAAACACCAACTAGTTATTTACCCACTGCTTTGCGGTAAATATAAGGCCCATAGTCTCCAGGAGGTTATTTCTGGGCGCCAATGACTTAGCACATAGTCCGGCAAAGAGCATGGGCTTTATTTTCCTACCCAGGGCAAGTGGCATTTGTAATGGGCCTGAGAACCAGAAAGAAGATTTTTTTGAACTACTTAGTCTTATGGCTATTTATAAGGATGAGAGAAGATCAGAGGGTGAGAAAAGCATTGGGCTTCAAGTTAGAAGACTAGGGTTTGCATTCTTACTCTGCCACTGACTAGCTCTGCTGTCTTGGCAAGCTACTTAACCAAGCTGAGCTTTGATTTCCTCACTTGGAGAAATGAGTGGATAATAAAAATTATTATTTGTTCCTCATGGGGTTGATCTGAATATTAAATGAGAAAATGGAAGTACTCCTAAGAGGCAGAGTACAATGCAGTAGACAGCCATTATTATGGTTGTCTCTATTGCTCTTACTACTTCATTTCCCTAGGATCATAGGAGAATTCATATTTGCTAACTTGAGATGAATTTCCTGATAGCTAAGGTTTGCTCTCACCCCCAAGCATCTATCTCAATGAATTATCTACTTCCTTGAGAAGGTTATTGTACATAGTTTAAACTTTTCTTGATGACTTAGAACCAAAGACATGAACATCTATTATTGTCCTCAGTAGCTTACAGTTAGTTCTGTTTGATTTTTCTCTCTTTCTTCTGTGAAGTCAAGCACAGCCACAACCCACAACTCCTGACCTGTCTATATTTGTTTATTTATTTATTTTTGAGATGGAATCTCACTCTGTTTCCCTGGATGGAGTGCAGTGGTGCAATCTCAGCTCACTGCAACCTCCGCCTCCTGGGTTCAAGTGATTCTCCTGCCTCAGCCTGCCAAGTAGCTGAGATTATAGGTGCCCACCACCATGCCCGGCTGATTTTTCTATTTTTAGTTGAGATGGAAATTCACCATGTTGGCCAGGCTGGTCTCAAACTCCTGACAAGTGATCTGCCCACCTTAGCCTCCCAAAATGCTGGGATTACAGCTGGGAGCCACCGCACCCAGTCAAAACTAATCTCTTCCTGACCTGTCTTAATAGCTTCTCCTACCTCTATTTTGCTTGCCTATTTCTAATTTGGTCAACCTCAGATGATCAAGCTTGGTAGAAATGAGTGCTAACTATGAAACAGAGAGTCTCTATTTAGAATCTTGGTGATAAAATACAAGGCATTCATACAGGGACTTTGAGATCACCACAGTAGGGTGTAGAGAAGTATTTTGGCTTGAGATTAGAGAAAGGAAGGTGTCAGAGAAGCTAACCTCAGGGTGAGCACATAGTGCCTGAATTAGGAATGCTTTGGATATGTTTGGCTCACTACATATCTCTCTCATTTTGATGTAGGTAGGTGCAAGTGTGATACTTATCAATTTATAGTTGGTGGGGAACAAAGCCTGAGTCAGCCTCATTAGGGGCAAGGAAGTATCTTGGAGACCTGCGGGAACAACTCATATGTGTCAATCCACACATAACAATTTAGATTGTTTTGACTAAATTAAACTTCCTATCAAGATCTAGAGTCATTCAGTTCAGCAAAATGACTTAGGGATTAGCTTCTTAGCTGAATCAGCTCGTCATTTTACTGATTTCACCTAAACAAACTGTTGTTTAAGTATCCCAGCTTTTCACCATGGTGGAATTATGATAGAGTCACAGGACATAGTGCTAGAAGAGCCCTTCCGGGTCATGCATCCCAGTGGTTCCCAAGTACTACTCTGAAGACCCATGTTGGTCCACAACAAGTTTTCACAGGTCTGTGGAAAAATGAGAAAAAAAATAAGGACAATAAGACGATTCAGCATCTTTCCCCATGAGGTTAATATAATCATTTTAAAGTCATGTCTTATATTTCATAATTTTTCTTGTTTTTCTTTTTTGGAGTTCCTTGTCCTTTAATTTGAAATGATTGTAATGGTAAGTGACAGTTATTTTTCAAAAATCTATTTCTCAGATCAAAAAATTGACCGTGTTATGTTAGGCTTCTGGTTGGTACTGGTCTTTTGTTGTTATTGTTGTTGTTTGTTTGTTTATTTGTTTGCTCTATGAACTTCAAAAATTTGAGAACTTCAGATCTCGACAAGCTCCTTATTTTTCAAATGGGGAAACAGACTCCCCCAAATTGTCAAAGTTCACACAACTGGGAAGTTGGAAAATTAGGACCAAAGCTTGGCCCCCCTGTTCTCTTTGCCCCACAGCTATCTCCTTCAACAAGTAGAATGTTATAATTATTACCAATTCTGTTGAATGAGAAGAATGAAGCTCTGAAAGAAGAAGTGATCAGAGAAAAGGAAACCTCTTTCTCAAGTACACACCAACGTGCCAGAAACTGATACTTCATGTGTGTTATTTTCTTTATCTCTTACAACAACCCTAAAAAGAGATACAGTTGAATACACATTATAAATAAAGAAAACTAAGTTCAGAGATGTAATATATACCTTAACAACTCAGAATCCATCAAACTATAATGTCACCAATTTACATGCTATTCAACATATATCTATTGAGTGTCTTTCTTGTGCTAGGTAAGTCTAATGCTAACGTAATTGAAAGATTTTAGCAAATTATACAGTGATAAACAGATATTCAATGACTTTTCAAAAAACTATCCATCTAAAAAATTCCTGTGAGGCTGGTTATTATTATTTTCATTTTATAGATGAGAGACTGAAATTAGTAAAATTCAAATGTGTTACCCAAAGTCATATTTTGGCATGTTGCTGAGACTGGCTTTCTGATTCCTAATCCTGTTCCCCTTTCTCTATACTCTGCTAGAGATATCTTTTTCCAGAGAAGAGGCATGGTGCACCAGAAAAACCTTAGTATGCAAAGAATCATGGGCCAATAGGCCACAATTATTTCTTTGAAAAGGTAGGAGCGAAAGAAGAGTTGATGGAGACACCAGGCATGAAAGGGTCATAAGTTCTGGGCTTTCCAATAATAAGCCATTCTCCTCCAGATGATTTTAATAATCTCTAGCACATGTGTTCTAACCCCTTGATGCTGTACAATATGTGTAACCAAATAAAAGATCTCTCCAGATTTAGAGATTTACTGTTTGTGATGGGAAAAGGCCAACCAGATGACATCATTTATATTCCAAATATGAGCTGCTGCCAAGGCTGGTGATGTTAAGCTGGAGAAATTGATCCTCAACATTATTGTTTGAAGGGAAAAATAAAAATGGTCTTGGCCTAGATGGTGTCTTTTTAAAACATAATTTATGTAAATACGAAGATGAGTTTAATAAACTTCTATTTTATCCAGGGTTGCTTATGTCCAGTGTGTGGGTTGTTTAGATACAAAATCACTTCGAAATAATTAAACAAACTGGGTTAGGGCATACGAGTTAGCATTTTGTTGTTGTTGAGTGGATAATTGGCGGGGGATTGACCTGAGGCTCATCTGCCCTCAATCAGCAAAGCATATAAGTTTCCAGGGCTGTGGTCACTCATTCAAAAGCAAAGGTGCCCAATTTGTAATGGTGGGGAATAGTAGACTCTGCATCCATCCCTCAATTTCTTCCTTTATATCCTGGAGGACATGGATGCCTGAAGAAAACCATGGTAGTGTTAGGAAGGAGACACAGGAAAGATTGATACCATTCCTAGTTCTAAAGATAGATCTCAATTAATCTAAGCCAATAAACAAGTGACATTTCCCCCATGGTCAGTGATTTAGTAGTGACCTGTAATAAAGATAAAGGAAAAGACTTATATTCCATTCTTGAGGAAAAGACTTTTCCTTCTCTTTCTCAGTGATGACAACAAAGAAGCATCTAGCCCCAGTTGCTATTGGCATCCATGTTACAATCTCAAGGGGGACCAGCTTTAGGATGAGGCCAGTGTTTTGGATGGCTCAATGCAGAGATGGAAAAAGCCAAAATGCTTGATTATACTATTGAGCCACTGATTGTGTTATGCCTTCTGAGTTCCTAGAGCTCCTCTTGTGTAGCTATTGCATTTCCTTATTCTTTAAGCCAGTCTGAGTTTCTGTTGCTTGCAGCTGAAAGCATCCTAACTGATAGGGAGCAAAGACAAAATTTGCTTCCTGAGGTTCCATCAATTTATTGAACCATATACTCATGGTATTTTCAAAGATGGAGAGTCTTGTTTGTTTTGATGGGTTTTTTTGTATCCAGCTGTCACTACACTCACAGTGATTTTCTAAAATAAAAACTACTGATAACACTCCCTGGCTTCTTGTTATATCCCCTGTTACTCTTCCAGCCCCATCTCTCGTCAAGCCCACCAGCCCTCTCCCAAAGTCCTATTATTCTAAAGCGCCATACTTTCATTTCTGTCCTTGCTCCTGCTCTTTCCACTGCCTGTAACAATCTCCTTCACTACCTCCTTCCCCACACTCACCCTCCATCAAATCTTGGCTTAGGCATGACTTCCCTTGGGAATCTGTCCCTTCCTTACTCCTCCTAATACTCTTCCAAGACCCCATTCATCCCCCATCAGAGCATTTTTCACACTACATGGAAATGACAGTCATTTCTGCTGGACTGTAGATCCAATGAAGGCAGGAAACACCTGTTTTGTTTATAGTTTTGTCCCTAGGACTTAACATATAGTTGGTATTACATAAAATATTCATTGAAAAATTATGAACTAATTACTTAAATCTATTCAAATATTCCTTCACTGCCTAGTGCCCAGCTTGCCTTAGTATGGTTTTTAATGATCTGGCTCTGACTTCCTGTCCAGATCTCTCTCCTATTACTCACCCCTAAATTTCTTATTTAAAGTGCACTGATTCACGCATCCTCTGCTGTTTCATATCTCAGTGCCAATGACAGGCATTTTGTTACGTCCTGAAACTGGCCACTGTTGTGTAGTTCTTCTTCTTTAGGTTGAGATGTTGCTGTGAATTAGTGAAATGAATAAAAATTGAATTCTACACAGCATCTTCTCAGTTGTATGACATTGGGTGGTGTAATTAAACTCTCATCTAAAATATGAGAGGGAAATTGTACCCAATCGGCTGTTATGAGGATAAATGAAGAAATGAATGAGAAGTCACCTGGTACAATACTCCTTGTGCCAAGTTGTTGGAATAACCCTCTCTGCTGAATCATTGTTGAACTCTGCCTTCTAGTCTTAGAATGAACCACTAATTTAAAACTACTAATTTATTGCTTTGAAAAAGTAAAATCAAAGAATAAAAATTAAGCATGAGTGTGGACTTGAAAAGAAAGTATCTGAGAAATAATAAAGTGGCCTTGCTGAGTCCCTATTCTCTGCTTGAAAGCTGGGAGAGTTTCAGGTTAGTGAGAATGCTGTTTGGGGTTAGTGGGAGTACTGTTTCGGAATTTATTTGGTTTGGCTAAAATGGTTACTTCACTGTGGCTGAACCTGCAATTTCCAGGAAGTAACTGAGTTCTTGCAGCTTCAATAACAATTGTGGAGCCCACAGTGCAATCCTTCAAAGCCTGATGAGAGCACCATGGCAAGTGTTTAGTGGTGCCTTTAAGATGCTGCTGGGCAACAGCTGAAGTGCTAGGTGGAAGCCCATTAAAGGCTTTCCTGACTGCTGGGGGGTGGCATTTACAGAATGAGCTGGATTCAATGTTCTCACAATTCCTTCCCATATTCCTGGATCTTATTCCTTGACCACCCTCCTGATTTCTGATGCCTGACTTCTGCTCTATGCCTCTGTGGTCTGGGGCATCCTACCACCCTGAACAGCAATCAATCTCTTCTAGAGACATTTTGGAGGGGTAGAGGAGGGGAAGAAGACAGCTTTAAGAAAGAGGTGAAGCGATTAGATGCTGCCTCTAAACAGGACTTTTTCCTTCAATTAAATGTCTTCATTTTGGGGGGTTTAGTTTAGTTTTTTCTTTTTAGATGCCATCCAATGACCTATCATAAATGTCTTCATTGAATAGCAGGGAAAATGTATGCTTTGAAACCAGAGAACTGGGTTTGAATCTAGGGCTCATCTACATACTAACTATAATATTTTAAACCTCAGCTTTCTCATCTATAAAATGGGGTAAATTTGTCTTGCAGTTTTTTTGGTAATGAAATGAGATCCTAGATACAAAACATCTAGCTGAGAGCAGACTGCTTAGCAGTGTTCAATAACAATGACTCTCTTGCTAATATTTTATCATTATTGGAAAGTATGTGTTTCTTGTAAACTGATTTTGATCACCTCAGTCAGAGTGACAAGTTCTCTTTGGATCGGACTTACAACATGCAAGGGAAAAGACATATAATCCAGGAAGTATCAGAATCATAAGCATTTCACATTTTGACCTTTCTGAAAGCTTTATGAGGGTGTCCAACACAATAATTTAGACTGTCGAGATCTAGATCAACATTCCTTGTTGTGGATGGAATGGAGCTAAGGGTGAAGGTGAGAGGTGGGAATGAGCTCTTCATAGGTGAAGGGTAAGAGTGAGCTTAGAAACAGTGATTAAATGGGTAGAGAGAATGACAAGTAAATGTAGAAGTGGGCTCATGACGATGTCCTGAGACTCAGTTTCCTCATTTGTAAAACAAAGAGGTGAGATGAGATTGGGGTTTTCTAACTGTGTACTGCCAAATTGCTTATGTTTTCTTCATGGGATTCAAGGAGAGAGAAAACAAAAGGAAAGACAGAGAAGGGAGAAATTGAATACAATCATTCTTGCTAAGAAGCAGGAAGGGGCAGGATAAAGGGAGTGATATTTCGTGCCTTTGGTCCATAGACTCATGCTAATGGTTAAGGTCTTCTCCAGCTCTTTTCTTTCTCCTCTTTTCCTTCTCCTTCTTTTTCCCTTTCTCCTTCTTCTTTGTGGAAATTAAGAAACAACAAATAATGACGTTTGCAAGCAGAATGAGCTCAACTCAATAAACATTGGAGGAGCAGCTATGAGCAGTTATTGTACTAAGTGCTGAGGATATAAAGATGATTAGAATATGGCTCATGACTCCAGTGAACCCTACAGTCTAGTTGGAGATACAGATGCAATGTATGGTAATTTTAATATAATGTGATGAGTTCTGTGACAGGGGAAGCCTGGGGCTGTGGAAGCCTTGGGGAAGCAGCTGGGCCACAGATGTCAGGGAAGATGTCTCCACAGAGGTGATCCCTATGCAGAGACTTGAAGGATGAATACGAGTTAGCCCTTCAAGGAGAGGTGAAGGACAATGTACCTGCTCAGAGCAATGACCCTAGCCATCCTGGTTTATTCCTCCGAATCACTCCCAGGACAGAAACATGGAAATCATTCCAAATCATTGGCTTGGGATGGTTTATTTTGGACGTGCTCAGCACTGAGTACATATTTTTCTAGGATTTGTGAGGAGATGGATTTCCATGTGTGCTGTGCTTCAGGGTGTCTCCTCGGGGTGTTTATTTACTGTGCTTTATTCCATAACCTAGCAGGGTGTCACAGCTGGAGGCAGCTGGCGGTAAATAAATAGCTTCCATTACCCAATCCCATCACCATCCTCCATCCTGCTTCAAAAACAGGGTCTCGGCTCATGGGTTCCTCTGCGCTCAAATCCATTGCAAAGTGTCAAAGCCCTGCATAGTTGTATGAGTGTTTCCTTATAAAAATGAATTAAGAGGTAAAGCAAAGGACACTGCAGAGCACCATGGAATTCAGACTCCAAGAGAAGATAGGCTTTATTAGGAAACCTTGGTTATTACATAGGTTCCTTGATAGAAAAAGACACAAACTAACAAACAAATCAAACTTCTCATCTTATGGTCTGCTGTGAAGGTGATTTGGAGGTTATTCAGTTAAACATGGTTTTGTTGAGACTGTCCTATGTGTTCTTTGCTTTCACACATTTTATCTCATGTGGTGATTTTATGTTAGGTTTGTCAAACCAATAATGAATGAGGATGAGACTCAAATATGTCAGGAATGTTGGACTTATCAGAGTGGGAATTTAAAATAATTATGACTAACATGCTAAGGGCTCTAGTAGATACAGCAGAGAGTACGCAAGAACAGATGGGAAATGTAGGCAGAGAGACTGAATTTCTAAGAAAGAATGAAAAGTAAATGACAGAGATATAGCAGAGTGTGTAACTATTTCCTGGGCAGTAGAAATTCTGATACAGACTCACCATTTAACATGGCTTCATCATTTCAAAAACTACATCACAGAAAAGGAGGAGGCTATTCACTAGTTCATAGCCCAGCTACTCTCATCCCTTAACACCTCAAAATCACTGTTTTTCAGTTGTACACAAATACCAGCTAAGATCTACTAGTTCTCCCCCATCTGAGAGTAAGGGTCTAATGGAATACAGGAAAGGGACGGATCTCGTATTCATTAGTGGAGAGAGAGGAAAGACTTACATTCCTAAGTTAGCTGACTCCAAGAAGGGTCTAAGAAGGGGGCTGAAATATGCATTTGAAAGTGAACATGGTATTTATCCACTAACATAGTTAAGATTTATAAGTGGTCAAAGTATTTGTCCAAGGGAGAAAACTGAGTATCTATAATTTTCTTATGACTCTGTCTTCCTAAGTCTACTGACCTGCAGTAGTGTCATGCTATAGAGCTGCTCATATATTCTTTATTATCAAGCATTTTAATGTACTGATTTATACACAGATGACACAACATAGCATTTATTAAATGTTACTTCCCTACCCTGTCCCAGCTCTTGTTTCCTTTTCTGGCAGTAGAAACAGACTGGATGAAGACTCTATAAACATAGGTGAAGGGTGAGATTAGTGCATAATTTAGGTATGTTTTCTTCATTCAAACCAAAGAGATTAGATTATCTGCTTTGCAATTGTAAAGCCCTTGAGGTCATAGAACATCGTATGAGTCATAGTCATAAAAACTCAACTAGGATTGACAAGCATGACAAGAATCCTCATAAATGTATCCAACAAGGGTTGTATGCAGCAACCATTCTTTTGTACCATGCTTCTCTTCTTTCTGCAGCTGTATGGTTTCACAACCACCACCTTATGTGTTTGGCTTTGCCTTTTCCATTGAAAAAGGCCAGCCACTATGATCTCATTTTCTTTTTCATAAAGTGGGAATAATAATTCCTATCTCTGAGGAAAGGAGGTCATGTGGGGACTAATCAGATAATAGTGTATGTACTTCCCGATATTGAGCAAGTTTTCAACATGGTAATTCTTGCCTTCTATCTGAAGTTTATTACTTATTCTGAAGTTTAATACTCAATACTTTCTACTTCAGGAATAATTTGAAGTGCCCTCGTTAAGTGAGTATAGTGACTAAGCTTCAAGTAGTCTAACTGATAATTCTGCAACGGCAGTACGCCTCCTGTCTAAAGACTAGGGTTTCTTGTTGTTGTTGTTGTTTTAACTTTACTCTTAAGAAAAAAAAAATCCTCACCTTATACTCAAATATGAGCCTTTGGATCCCTCTGGACCAAATTTCCTAACTGGACCTGGTTGATGACCTCTTCCTAGCTGCTGTTCAGAATGAGCCCTGGGGCTTCTATGGCCTGTCCTGCTCTGCCCTAGCTTCCTGGCAGACAATGGAAAGGTAGTCTAGCCTCACTTACCAATGGCCGTTAGCAATAGTCTTAAGTAACATAGCTGGCAGATGAGCTCTCCTGGAGGTCTAAAGAAGATTGATTCTGGCCCTTATTTCTCTGCTCTTCCCAATATGCCTATGATTTTTGGAGGCTTAGGTACTCATGGCCACCTCTGACTTCACCTTCTCTCTTGTGGATCACTTACTTTCATCTACTGTCTCTGTTCTGCATCATGTCAATCCTCTGCCTTGATTTCTCTAGAAAAGCAGCTCAAAAAAATTGTATTTGTGGTACATTTACTAAAGATTGAAAGAGTGGTCAGAGAAGGAATTTACATTGCAGCAATGCAAATAATTTTAAATTTAGCATAAGGCTTGTAGTAGATCAGATCATTGTTTAGCAAATATCCACTCTTACTACCAGCCCTGCTCCATCAGAGGAGTTTACTTGCTCACTCCATTGATGGTGGGCTTGGTCATGTGAGTTGCTTTGACCTAAGATTATTATCAGAGGGAACATAGGCAGAAGTTTGAAATGTGCTTTCGAGGAGGGCTCCTATTATTGTAATTCTGTTATTTCCAAGAGAAAAATGTGCACTATGTAGCCCATTCATCCCAGAAGGATGAGAGCCTTGTGTCATAGACCTGGAACAGACACATGGCCTGGAGCCATACCCAGCCTAGGCCAGCCAGCTTTCAGCTGACCCACAGATGCGTGAGCAAGAAATAATTGCTTATTGTTGTTTTGAGTTTTGAGGTCATTAGTTATGCAGCAATATCTCACTGATACAAAGCTTCATTGTTCCTAAACAGCTTTTGGCAACCTTGGCAGCGAGGAGCTTTCACTTTTCTCTTCATGTTGTACAGTGGCCTAGTCTCATGCCATTTCACTAATCGTTCTTCATTTCTCCTTCTTCTCCCCAAACTTCTCTCTTTCCAGTACCCCCCAACCACTATTAATTTTTGATGTATTATACATTATTTCTTTTTGGTGACCTTAGCTCATGCCAATGCATATCTCAAAGTATGACTTCATTTCAACCTGCTTTAAAGAATTTTAATAAACAAAGATTCTTTCTAGGGAGAAAGAATGTCTTTTCTGTGCTACCTGTTAAGACAATAACACTTTTCGTTCTCATCTATTATCTGCTCCCACCTCTGCCCCCTCATCACAATCTGACTTGGCTATTCCTTGGAGAATTCCAGCAATTTTATCAGGCAGAAGGCCAAGTCTGGGTGGTCTGCACTTGCTCAGAGTATATTTTTGCTTGGAATTCATACGGATCTGGGCTTTTTAACTAGTCTGATAGCTGCGTCATTAAAAAGCATTTAAAGCCCCCTTACTCTGCCCCCACCTTTGACCTTGTTTCCCTGTCCATCCCAGCATCAATGTAGCACTAGGTCCTCCAGCTCTTGTCTTCTGCTCTTCCAGTCTCCGTCATTGGCTTTTAACCTGGCATGTGTTCATTTTCTGACCTTTCCCATTCCAGGCCCTTCTGTGCAACTGCCACTCCCTCTTGCCCTCAAGTTCAATGACAAAAGACCCCCATGCCTCAGAATAGTGCCCTGGTTTCTCCGGCTGGAGGCTCTGAGATATGGATAACAAGAGTTTCTCTACCCACTCAGGGCTTCATGGAGGGATAGGGCAAATACCACCCTCAATCCCTGCCAAGCTTGCCATCGCCATTCCTGTTTCTTGCCGTTCCTGTTTCTTGCCAGTCCTGTGTCCAGAATATTTTCCTGATGTTCCCCTCCATGTTTTGGGTCAATTTTTCTGTTTCTGGACCTGCAGGCTCTTCAGACCTAGGCTCCTGAAGCACTTATGCCCTGTTGCTCTTGATTCTCAGGGTTTCTAGAACCTGCTGTACCTGCTAGCCCTGTCTGGCTATGTGATTTGTATATAGTCCCCTCTATTGAGCTGCCCCTCCACTTCTTTTTGCCCCATGTTCCTAAGCATGGTGTTTCCCACACTCAGTGCCTCTCTGCTGTTGGCACATCAGGTGGCAGGGCCATGGGGGCTTCACCCTATCTTCTCTTAGGGGCTCTTGTTGACACTCGGTACCCAAGTGCCTCCTGGATCAGGACCAGGGTCTTTATATGTCCACAGCACTGAAAGCATCATGGTTTCCCTCCCACATATGTAATTCAAAAATAAAATCAAATTACTTATTAGCCATTCCTCCTTTGCCAATATCCTAAGCATGGGTTTAGTTCACTGCTGTTAGAAAATCCAGCACTGATGAACCTCTCTCAGTCTTGCTAATACCCCTCCTCCTTCCTGCCTGTGCTCCCTGTTAGGCCTGTTATATAACTGCCTACTCTGCACTTCCTCTTACCATGCCCTTCTGGAAAGATGAGTGTTCTGCTTGGCTGCTTAGAAAGGACTTCCTCTTTTGTCTTCTTTCTTAGAGGGAGGAATTAACCTGGTTAGTATTATGAGTGGTTATTTAAATTGTGCTTTCTTGAATCTGGCTGTCTTAGTTTTCTTTTCTCCCCCATCCACAACCAAATCCACCTGACACCTATTTCTTGCAAAAGCTTTAGTGTTTATTGGGGAGATGGGACTGCCAATGCAGAAGAGGCTTCCTGGGGTCCTTGGGCAGCCAAGGAGCAGCATGAGAGCAACTGAGTTGGTAAATCATGGAGGAGAAGGTGCCACTACAAGACCTGTGCCTGCCAGAGAAAATAGCAGTAAACACAGCCTTTCGGCTATATGAAAGACTCTACAGTTTATAAGGCTTTCACAGAATTTTCTAAATCCATCCTCACCACAGTCAATTTTATATTATCCTAATATTATCCTCATTTTATAGATGAGGAATTAGAGCCCAGAGGGCTTAACTCACTCCCAAACTTACCCAGATGGTATAAAAAAATTTAACCAACTGGAGGATTTTGTTAAAGGCTGGCCCATACTTGAGATTAATTTTGGCCCATTTCAATTCATAAAACTGAAAAAAATGAGTTTTTTTCAAATTTATTTATTTTAAGTTATTTGCACATATTTATATTTATACCCCATCTTATTTCAGACAAGATTTAAGCAAACACACATATACACTTACACATATCCCAACTGAATATGTGGGAACTACATTTTTGAAAGATTTTTTTAACCCAAAACCTCAAATGATTTGTTTAGCTTTTGGTCAACAAACAAGAGCACTTGTATTTCTATCACTAAGTTTTTGCTTTTGCAGGGGGGTGAGTAATGTCTAGCAAAGCCTCCTCTGTTGAAACCCAAATACACTCAAGTTGAGCACTTAAACCGAGGCAGAGGAAGCCAAGACCCAGGAAGACTGCCAGATGTTTATACTGCCTTTTCATGGAAAGCTAAGCTTTTTATTTTTGTTTGCTTATTTGTTGAGCTGTGGAAGGGAAGTTTGAACAAGACTCATTCCAGGGCAATGAAGGGCAGAATGTTAAGAGGTACTGATGAAATATATGGCTGATCTCTGTGTGGGTGATGGTCTGGCTACTTGATAGCCAGAGAAATCTGGAGTCCTTGGAAGGCAGAGGGCACAGGACACTGGTTCTGGCTGTCACTTGGATAGCTATGTAGTTGGTGGGCAAGTGACTTGCCCTGGGAAAAATGGTTTTGCCACTAAGAACATAGGCCCTGGAATTAGGCATTTCTGGGCTTGAATCCTAGTTCTACCCCAGGTAAGCCATATCCTATCTTTGAAGCCTCAGTTTCCTATCTATAAATGGGAATCATTTCTTACTGAATTTTTGTTAGAAATCAATGATATAACCTCATTAAAGCCTTTAACAGAGGACCTGGCACTGTCCTGAAGCTCTCAGTTTCTTCACCTCCGGGTGAGCCATTAGGCCCCTTCTGGCTCAAATGCTCTTGGGATCTACAGTGGTGCCAGGATTGCTTTGGGCTGCCGGCTTTCACAGCCAGCTACCCTTTTCTTGGCCTCTGGATTGTCTCAAGGCTTGCCTTGTCTTTTCATGTTGCTGGGACAACTCAGGCACCAACTTGAGAGAAGCCTCCCTTCATGTGAATAAACACGTTGACGGTATGTATGTATCTTGGACCAGGGGCTGTGGCCTGTGTAACCAAAGAAGAATTTCCACTGAGTTACAAAATTAGCCACTGGCATTTAGACACTGGAGGCTAGAACATGCAAGGGCATACGTTTTGGGGGCTTTTTCTGTCTTCCCTTGGTACTTGCTTACATTGGACCCCTCATCTACAATGTCCTCTCCCCTCTTGACTCTGTATCTCAGACCTGCTGAGAGACAGTATGGAGCAGAAGACAAAGTGGGTGCTTCATAGTTACATACACCAGGGTTCCATCCTGTTCCTGCTACTGCCTTGAAATGTGACCTTGGACATGAATTTAAATAGTTTAGTCAGTATGGCATGATGGTTAAGAGCATGGAAAATGGATCCTGGGTGTCTGGCTTCAAATCCTGACTTTACTGCTTATTAACTCTGTGAACTTGAACATGTTATGACCTTGCTCTGCCTCAGTTTCCTCATACTTAGGATAGGCAACTCTCATTGTTTGCTACAAGGATTACATAAGAAAGAGAGAGGTAGACAAATAAATAGATAGGTAGATAGATAATAAATGGATAGATGATAGGTAGATAGATAGATAATAAATGGATAGATAGATGATAGGTAGATAGATAATCATTCAGAACAATGTTTTGTGATTAGTTAATACTAAGAAAGAGTTTGCTATATTATAATCTGTTGTTAAATTATTTACCTGTAAGTGGAGTGAGGATAATCCTACTTCTTAGAGTTGTTTTGCGGTAAGGTGGTTGCTTTTCTTTATTCATATCCTCAGCTAAGCTCAGCTTCTATTTTCATTGTTTTCTTTTTTCTTTTAACTGTAGGTTTATTTTCTTTTCCAAAAATCTCTGTCTCAGGACATAAATACAAATCAGAAAGAAAGTACGATTAAGACCTCAGAATATGGAGGACAATATGTAAGAGTGATATCATTTTTAGGTGGTTGAAAACAAAGCTGTAAGAATTGCTTTCACTAAGAAGTACTTACTCTTTTCAAGGTAAATAAATAAATCAACTAAGATTTAAAGTCATATATACAGTACAGCCCTCTCAGACATTCTAGTAAATACATAGGTGTGAACAACAACATAGGCAATACCTTTATTCAATATTTTTTTTGTACAATGTTTGTTGATGAGAAATTTGTTAGACGAGTCTGGTTTCATTTGTTGTTAAATCATGACCTCTTAGCTAACCGTGGTTGTCTTCTGATCCTTCTAGCATACATTGCCTTCCTCTTTCCATCTTTTTATCCCCACCATGTGATACCTAATAAAAATTAAATAAATGTTGATTATAAGAATGATTAGAATAGCAGTCAAGTGTTTTCTTTCAATTTATATACCCTTACCTTGCCAAAGTTATTCCTGGATTCTCCCAGGGTAACTCTATCTCAGCTTTTTCTATTACTGTGTTTTTGAGGGATGGTGATAAAGGCTACAAGGGAAGCACTGTTTGCTCTTCATTAATAATCAAGACGGCTAACTGTCCCCAAAATTCCACTCTTCCCTGCCAGATGTTTACACTGCCTCTTTATGGGAAACTAAGGTTTTAATTTTTGTTTGCAAAAGTATAGCAAGATATGATCTCCCAGTTTCCCTTACATGAGTTGTGACCACACAACTCAGTTCTCTGCGAGTCAGTGTGAAGCATGAGTAATGATCCCATCTCCAGGTTCAGCCCTCATCACCCTCCCCAAATGCGCCTCCACGCTCATTCTCTCTCCTAGTCCACTGAGATGTCAATACCTTGGGTAATCTTGGAAGCCACAGAGTAAATATATCAAGCTACCATCAGCATGGGGAAGAGTGACCCTGACAGCACCCACCTAGAAGTATTACGTGTGCAAGAAGTACATTTTAAATGTATTAATCTACTTAAGTTTTTTTTTTTTCTCTTTCTTGCCACAGCTTAGCCTAATGCAGTGTAGGACACATAAACATATAGAATCTTTTGTCTAGGAAAATACAGCTACTAATTTATCTGAGCTCCCAAAGTGAGGGGTAGAGGAAACTAAAATTTCTTTTATGCTAAATACCAGACACAATACTTGGCAAGTTACTGGGTGCATTGCAGAATTCCTCCCCTAGGATTTGTCTTGGAAGCCCACGGTGTTAGGTATTATGATCCCTGTTTAACAGATGAGGGATATGTAACAGAGAAAGGAGATGTAATTTACTTAGCAAGTAACTGAGAGAACTGAGAATCAAAGGCAAACCAGATAAAGTCCAAAGTTCTTTTGCCTGCTGGTGCTGCTGCACATGAGAGATGTCCAGTCAACTGCTCTATTCCCAAGATGTTTACTGTGGACAAAGAAAGCATCCTATACGTTGATATGTAAGTCAGTCTTGTTTTTAGACACTTTGAATGAACAGTTTTCGTTTGTGCTTTTTAACCACATACACTTGAACTGTTTCATGAGAAGTCTGCACTCCTTCAGACTGGGGAATTGTCCATCTCGCATGCTAAGCATTAACATGGGAGAGTCTATAGACAGCATGATGTGTGGCGTGGTGCCAGGTCAGGGCAGCTGACCCTAGCTTTCCTGGCCCTTTTTAGGGTTCATGACCTTTTTGGCCTCTGTCATACCCATACTCAAAGTGGGTGCCTTGTCTACATTCCTTAGCCTTTCTATATAAACAGAACACCCCAACCCATTTATGCAACTTTCAAGAGAGCTTTATAAACATAGAGATGGCTTTAAGCCTCCTTTCTCTCACTTGCTTTAATGAAGTGCTGGGGTATAGAAACCAGCCTTCTTCCATCTGGATCATCCTGAGAACATCTCTGGGCTTTAGTTTCCCCTTCTCCAAAAGAAGGGGCCTAGAGCTGGACTTTTTAATTTTCTACCACCAAAGATACCATTTTTTTGTAAAACTTTAATCTCAAGGAGTCCTAAGTTTTATGAAACCAGAGAACCATGTCTTATCTTCAGTGTTTAGTACCATACCTGGCACAAAACTGTTTTTTGCTAAATATTTGCTGAAGATACTACAATCTACAAAACTCCATAAACTTGGTAGTCATTAGGGGTCTTCACTAAATATTTCAAATGCTCTCCCCTTCTGATAACTGGATGGGATCACACTGCCAGGCCCCCTAGGGCTATGCTGGGTCACTGGACTTAATCTGGCCAGTGATCTGCGAGAGAAACACTTAATCACCAGTGCACGGTCCTCAAGAGTTCTCGTTTTCCTCCGCAGGAAGAAGGCGATGTTCTAGATAGAAACTGCTGTATCGGCCTGGGTCTTGGAGTGAAGGAACACTGCAGAACAGATCCCCCAGCTAATTCAGCAGATGTGCAGCAGAAGCCAACGGAAACCTCTGCTGTTTTAAGGCACTGAGATTTTGGAGTTGTTTGCTATCATAGTGTAATCTATCATCTTCTAACTGATTCAATAAGTTTATCACAATTGATTGGTTTTTCTGTTTTAATAACCATAGAAATACACAGCTGTCATTCAGAGCCTCTAACAAGAAAGTGGTGTGACTCATTAAACTGATAGCACTCCTGCCAAAACCAAAGCAGCGTGATCATTTCAGTAGCAATCGTTGCAATAAACCGTTTTATTATTTGTAAGATAAGTGTAATTTCTGCTAGGCTTTTTCAGCCTCAGGATATATCTTAGATGCTCATGACTACTTCAGCTCTTGTTTTTACTGAGTGTGCTTAGTTCAACTGTCACTGGCTTATGTATCCCAGGGGCCCTTCCAGTTGGGCATGCTGGAAAAAAAAACATCCTCTTTGGAAGCAGATAGTACATTCTTGAACCTCTCTGAACCTCAGTTTCCTTACTTATAAAACAAGAATTACAAATACTACCTCACAGAGTTGTCATGATCATCAAATGAAATATTATAATTGCTGCTCTTCAAGCAGTATACAGCACAGGTACAGCTGGCTCTCTGAATGGGTCAGGCACCTTTCAGCTCTAAGGAAGGTGGCTATGAGTTTAGGTTTGCCCTAAATGCTCCCAGTTTCTGCTACTTGTTCTTATATCACAATTATTATTTTAAAAATAATGATGTATTTAATTTAATGTGGAGCAATTTTGTTCAGTCTTTCTACGTCTTTTGTGGCATTGACATTTTTAAAGTGGACAGGTCAGTTATTCTGTGGAATGTTCCTTAATTTGGTGTTATCTGTTTCCTCATAATTAGATTTAGATTATGCTATTTTTTTGGCAAAAATGTCACAGAAATATGTGTGTTCTTCTCAGTGCTTTGTGTCAAAAGGCACAAGATGTGAAATTGTCCCCTTACTGGTGATGTTAATTTTGATCTCTTGGTTAGGTGGTATCTTCCAGATTTCTCTGCTATGAAGTTTACATTTTCCCCTTTGTGATTAATAAGTGACTTTGCAAGAGATAACTTAAAACTATGCACATATCCTGTTACTCCTGAAACTTTCATCCAGGAGTTTTAATATCCATTAATAATTCTTGTCTAAATCTATTATTGTCATGGCTGCTGTCTTAGTTTATTTGTGTTGCTATAACAAAATACACAGAGTACATAATTGATCAAATAACAGACACTTATTTCTCACAGTTTTGGAGGCCTTGGAATTCCATGATCAAGACACCAGCAGATTCAGTGTCTGGTGAGGGCCTGGTGCCTTGGTGCTAAGTCCTCAAGAGAGGATGAACATTGTGTCCTCACGTGGTGCAATGCAGAAGGGTAAAGGGCCTAGTTAGTTGCTATCAGCCCTTTAAGTCACTTCATCCAATCCATGAGAGCAGAGCCCTCCTGGCCTAATCACCTCCTAAAGGCCCCACCTCTTAATACTATCACATTAGTATCAAGTTTCAGCGTATGAATTTTGGAGGACACATTGAGAGTATAGCAATTACCAAATGGTGATCTTCTAAATACAATATTTTTTTAGCTTTATTAGTTGGCTTTCTACTGTAAGGAAAAGCTTTCCCTTCCCGACCATTTACTTACTCAGATCCATAGGGATTCACATATGTAGTCTTAGTTTAGTCAATGGATTTTGATATTGATTTTGTTGATTTTCTTTGATGCTCAAATTGTACCACTGGCCATCTCTAGTCATTTTCTAAGTCTGTTTCAAAAACCATGTCTTTCAGAAGCCTGATTTAGTCCACTTCAGCCAGTCAGTAACTCTCATTTCTGTGCTCCTCTCAGTCTATGTACTTTCCACTCCTTATACAAGTTTTTTATTGGGTCCTACTTGTTGGTTTCTTTTCTCACATTAGATTGTGAGCTCTTCAGTATGAAGAAAGTATCTGATTTATCTCTATATCCTTAATGCTTAGCACAGAGACTGGTGCATGGAGGAAACTCAGTTTTTCCTTATTAAAAAGCATGAATGAATGGAAGAGAGAAAAACAGTTCTTAAGTTTCTACCAACCAGTTCCAATCCCTTTTTTGGGTACTAGCTTTAACTAGCAAAAAGAAATTATCTACAACATTCATAGCAGGCTGCTGTGAGTCTTGCAATAGTGAGGCTGATTCAAGGTGGATTAAACTGTCAACATGTTTGAATTTACCATAAATGTTCCCCCCATTTCAGAAGCTGCCTGCCAACTCTGATCTCATATCCTTAGTGATTCTTTACCATTAGCTTGATATGGTGTTGTTTTCTCTCCTGGTTCCTCACTCATTAGGAACTGCTCTCCCCAAAGATGAAAAGAAGAGATGTAACAACCTTTCCATCACACGTGGTGAACCTAGAGGAGAGGATCTGCATCCCTGATCAGTCGGCCCAGGTTTGGTTTCCCTTCTGTGCAGCTCAGATGAGTGACTCTGGGTGAGTTGCCTAACCTGATTCGGCCTTTGCTTCCTTCACTCGGAAATAAGGATCACAGCACCTGTGACCCCAACTGAGGTAACCCGAGTGAAAGCAAAATCACTTTGCAACTGAGAAAGTGCTCTCTGGAATCTCTGCACCTTGGCACATGGCAATCCATTTGCCTGAGATGCCCTTCCTTGCCTCTGTTGTCTCTTTCTTGGCAAATCATTTCTGATATCTCAGGGTTCTGCCTATGTGTCATCTCCTTGAGTGACGTAGTATACTCTAGATCTCTGTTTTGTCTGTACACACATAAGAGGTCCCCTGGGTTATATACTTTGTGTTCACAGCCTAAGCCCTGAACTGCATCCGAATGTTTCTCCTCAAGGTCATGACAGCGTTATGTATTTATTTCTTTGTATAATAATGATCCCCAGTTAAACTTTTATCTTTCTGACCATGAAATTATCTTTTGTCTCCCTCAAGTTCCCCCTCGAAGGACAAGGTGTACTCCAAATTCTCATCCTTGGGAATATCCTCTATGTGAGGCACTCATGCCTGCTCATCATACTTCCCCTAGGTTTGGGAAGAAGAAAACTGTTTTAGGTGGCAAGACGGACTGCAGAGGCCAGAAAATATGTATTAAAAGAGTAGACAATATTTTTATCAGGAATTTTTAAAAGGAGCCAGATAGGTCACATTAAAACTTTCCTTTGGCAGCTCATTCCCAATAAAGAAGTAGTCAGACTCCACCTGGTTTATCAGCTTTCACAACCAACTCTATTTTCTTTTTTTTTTTTTTTTTTTACATATTGTCTTTTTTTTTTTTATTATACTTTAGGTTTTAGGGTACATGTGCACAATGTGCAGGGTTGTTACATATGTATCCATGTGCCATGTTGATTTCCTGCACCCATTAACTCATCATTTAGCATTAGGTATATCTCCTAATGCTGTCCCTCCCCCCTCTCCCAACCCCACAACCATCCCCGGAGTGTGATGTTCCCCTTCCTGTGTCCATGAGTTCTCATTGTTCAATTCCCACCTATGAGCGAGAACATACGGTGTTTGGTTTTTTGTCCTTGTGATAGTTTACTGAGAATGATGTTTTCCAATTTCATCCATGTCCCTACAAAGGACATGAACTCATCATTTTTTATGGCTGCATAGTATTCCATGGTGTATATGTGCCACATTTTCTTAATCCAGTCTATCGTTGTTGGACATTTGGGTTGGACACAACCAACTCTATTTTCTTTCTCTCATCCCTGTCTTTCCTTCAAGTGCAATCTAGGGTGGAGCTACTTTAATCTTACTGTTCTTCAAACATGACTTCTTCCTTGTTTCTATGTCTTGTCTCAAGATACTTCTTCTGCCAGCATATCCTGTCCTGTCCCTCAATGTTACCTGGAAAATTCTTGCCTTGCTCAAAAATCATCTTTTCTATGAATCATCCCAAATCATCCCCAAAGCAGTAGGTCACTCACTTCTTTGAACATTCCTCAATAACAGCACAGATCAAGGGCCTGTGCTACCTTCTGATCTGGAGCTGGGAATATTGCCTGATGCAAAATGAATACTCTGCAATATTTCTGAAAAGGTGGAAGTGAAATAATGTGGGAGGGAGCTTATAGTCATTCTTTATGTATACATTCCAGGCATAGGGTTAGAAGCTTTGAACATATTGTATCTTAATTTTTACAACAACAATTTTTAGTAAATTTTCTTATTTTCAAAGGACACTGGGGATCAGAGAGTGAAGAACTTGCCTATGATCACACACCTGGTAAGCAGACATCATATACAAACCATGCTCTCTCCAATATATATACTATCATTTCTATATTTAGAAAATATGTCATAAATAGGATGTAAATGCTAACCTTTCCTATTTAATTTCCTGTTTCACTAGATTACATAAGAGGATACAAATGTTATAGTCTTCGTTTTGTTGCTTATTTATCTGTACGACCTTGAATACATTTTAAAGGAATTAACTCAACTATCATCTCCTTTAGAAAGTGTTTCTTGAATCCCTAGGCTGGATAAAATGTCTTTCCTTTGTTTTCCTGCCATGGCCTGTGCATATCACTGGTGTTAATTCAAATAATCATCCCTTATTTGTCAATCTTTCCTACTAGACTGTTTTTTCCTTAAGAGCTGGACTGTGTCTTCATTTATCTTTTCTTTCTTTGAGCCTCACTCAAGAACTGGCACATAGTAAATACCTACTTAGTATTTATTGGGTTAATAAATATATGAAAGAATAAAATTCCTTACCCTATTTAGGCCCCACCTTAACAATATGAAAAATAAAAGGTTGGACTAAGTCAGAGACACCACGAATATGCTACATGTGCCACACTGATCCTTTGCTGTGTCCTTGGCAGACACTGCAAATAGATTACTTCTTTCTATTCTGGACATAATTGTAAAATCTTTCTCACTTCAGGGTGCACCTCCTACGAGTGAACTTTATTGCCATACTTAATTAGATGTCCTTTCTGGCCCTTGACAGTTTCAGATGCTCAGAGTCTGGTCCTTCTCAGTCAGAAGGAAGTATGTGTAAGATGCTCACCAAAGGTTGGGTCTAGCAGATGATGAATGATATTCCTGCCTCTATGTCACCTCCTGAATTTTCATCACTGCATTCCTGATTTGACAAGTGATTTAACATCCCAGGCTGGGGAAGGACCGATGGATGAATTGGTCCTCTGTGCATGGCTGTTGGGCAGGAAATTAATAAGAATGCTAGCTGACATGATCTATAGTACTGTAAGCTCATTATGCCTGATTAGCTTCCAGCCTTTCACTCCCTCTGACAGCTACAGGTCCTCAGGGTTTCCAATGGCAACTATTTCCCTTTCTCTAATTGATTGCTAGGTCTCCGGCCATGAAACCAAACCCTCCCACAGACTTGTCAGAGTGGGGAACCTTTCTGCATCATACTACCTTCTCCCTTTTGGCGGTGGGAAGGTGAGCTCCTGGATCGTCTAAGTGGTGTTGACAGTAAAGCCCTTTGAACTCAGGAAACAAAATTTGAAGGGGTCAATTCAGTCTAGTTGATCAAGTTCTTATCAAACTACTTACCAGGTGCTGAGGTCTGTGTTCAGTAAGGAAATGGCAAAAGAAGTAGATCATATGACAATAAAATAGGAGAGAAGCTTTAAAATATGTTTTAACAAATATTTATGATGCACAATAGCAACAAACACTGTGGCCTATATTCAATTGAATCCAAATTGAATTGATATGTGTGTGTGTGTGTGTATATATATGTATATATACACATTAATTACACATATATACATGTGTGTGTGTGTGTACAAAGTGAATATATACACACAGGCACACCTTGTTTTATTGCACTTCATTTAATTGCACTTCACAGATACTGCATATTTTACAAATTGAAGGTTTGTGGCAACCCTGCATTGAGCAAGTCTGTTGGTACCATTTTCCCAACAGCATGTGCTTGCTTCATGTCTCTGTCACATTTTGGTAATTCTTATAATATTTCAAACTCTTTTATTATTATATGAGTTATAGTGATCTGTGATCAGTGATCTTTGATGTTACTATTGTAATTGTCTGGGGTGCCAGGAAACAAACTCAATTGATAAATGTGTATTTTCTGACTGCTCCACAAACTGCTGGTCCCTCTGTTTTCTTCCTTCTCTCTTCAGGCCCCCATACTCCCTGAGACACAAAAACATTGATATTAGACCAGTTAATAACTCTACAATGGCCTCTAAGTGTTCAAGTGAAAGGAAGAGTCACACATCTCTCACTGTAAATCAAAAACTAGAAATGATTAGGCTTAATGAGGAAGCCACGTTGAAAGCTGAGAAAGGCTGAAAGTAGGCTTCTTGTGCCAAATAGTTAGTCAAGTTGTGAATGCAAAGAAAATAGGCTTGAAGGAAATTTAAAGTACTACTTCAGTGAACACATGAATAATAAGAAAGTGAATCAGCCAATTGCTAATAGAAAGGAAGTTTCAGTGGTCTAGATAGAAGATCAAATCAGCCATAACATTCCCTTAAGTCAAACCCGAATCCAGAGAAAGGCTCTAACTTTCTTTAATTCTATGAAGGCTGAGAGAGATGAGGAAGCTGCAGAAGGAAAGCTTGAAGCTAGCAGAGATTGGTCCATGAGGTTTAAGGAAAGAAACCCTTTCCATAACATAAAAGTGGAAGGTGAAGCAGCAAGTACTTTTGTAGAAGCTGCAGCAAGTTAATCAGAAGATTTAGCTACGAACATTGATGATGGCTACATTAAACAACAGACCTTCAACGTAGATGAAACAGCCTTCTATTGGAAGAAGATGCCATGTAGGACTATCATAGCTAGAGAGGAGAAGTCAATCCCTGGCTTCAAAGCTTCAAAGGGCAGGGTGACTCTCTTGTTAAGGGCTAATACAGCTGGTGACTTTAAATTGAAGCCAATGCTCACTAATCATTCAGAAAATTATAGGGCACTTCAAAATTATGCTAAATCTACTCTGTGCCCTATAAAGGAACAACAAATGCCTAAATGACAGTACATCTTTTAAGCATGGTTCACTGAACATTTTAAGCCCACTATTCAGACCTACTGCTCAGATAAAAAGATTCCTTTTAAAAGATTACTGTTCATTGACAATACACATGGTCACTCAAGAACTCTGACAAAAATGTACAAGGAGGGCTCTGTTCTGTTCCATTGGTCTATATCTCTGTTTTGGTACCAGTACCATGCTGTTTTGGTTACTGTAGCCTTGTAGTAGAGTTTGAAGTCAGGTACTGTGATGCCTCTAGCTTTGTTCTTTTGGCTTAGGATTGTCTTGGCAATGCGGGCTCTTTTTTGGTTCCATATGAATGTTAAAGTAGTTTTTTCCAATTCTGGGAAGAAAGTCATTGGTAGCTTGATGGGGATGGCACTGAATCTTCTTATCCATGAGCATGGAATGTTCTTCCATTTGTTTGTGTCCTCTTTTATTTCATTGAGCAGTGGTTTGTAGTTCTCCTTGAAGAGGTCCTTCACATCCCCTGTAAGTTGGATTCCTAGGTATTTTATTCTCTTTGAAGCAATTGTGAATGGGAGTTCACTCATGATTTGGCTCTCTGTTTGTCTGTTATTGGTGTATAAGAATGCTTGTGACTTTTGCACATTGATTCTGTATCCTGAGAATTTGCTGAAGTTGCTTATCAGCTTAAGGAGATTTTGGGCTGAGATGATGGAGTTTTCTAGATATACAATCATGTTATCTGCAAACAGGGACAATTTGACTTCCTCTTTTCCTAATTGAATACCCTTTATTTCTTTCTCCTGCCTGATTGCCATGGCCAGAACTTCCAACACTATGTTCAATAGGAGTGGTGAGAGAGGGCATCCCTGTCTTATGCCAGTTTTCAAAGGGACTACAGAACAGAGCCCTCAGAAATAATACCACACATCTACAACCATCTGATCTTTGACAAACCTGACAAAAACAAGAAATGGGGAAAGGATTCCCTATTTAACAAATGGTGCTGGGAAAACTGTCTAGCCATATGCAGAAAGCTGAAACTGGATCCCTTCCTTACATCTTATACAAAAATTAATTCAAGATGGATTAAAGACTTAAATTTTAGACCTAAAACCATAAAAACCCTAGAAGAAAACCTAGGCAATACCATTCAGGACATAGGCATGGACAAGGACTTCATGTCTAAAACACCAAAAGCAATGGCAGCAAAAGCCAAAATTGACAAATGGGATCTAATTAAACTAAAGAGCTTCTGCATAACAAAAGAAACTACCATCAGAGTGAACAGGCAAGCTACAGAATGGGAGAAAATATTTGCAATCTACTTATCTGACAAAGGGCTAATATCTAGAATCTACAAAGAACTCAAACAAATTTACAAGAAAAAAACAACCCCATCAACAAGTGGGCAAAGGATATGAACAGACACTTCTCAAAAGAAGACATTTATGCAGCCAACAGACACATGAAAAAAATGCTCATCATCACTGGCCATCAGAGAAATGCAAGTCAAAGCCACAGTGAGATACCATCTCACACCAGTTAGAATGGCCATCATTAAAAAGTCAGGAAACAACAGGTACTGGAGAGGATGTGGAGAAACAGAAACACATTTACACTGTTGGTGGGACTGTAAACTAGTTCAACCATTGTGGAAGACAGTGTGGCAATTCCTCCGGGATCTAGAACTAGAAATACCATTTGACCCAGCCATCCCATTACTGGGTATATACCCAAAGGACTATAAATCATGCTGCTATAAAGACACATGCACATGTATGTTTATTGCGGCACTACTCACAATAGCAAAGACTTGGAACCAACCCAAATGTCCAACAATGATAGACTGGATTAAGAAAATGTGGCACATATACACCATGGAATACTATGCAGCCATAAAAACGGATGAGTTCATGTCCTTTGTAGGGACATGGATGAAGCTGGAAACCATCATTCTCAGCAAACTATCACAAGGACAGAAAACCAAACACCACATGTTCTCACTCATAGGTGGGAATTGAACAATGAGAACACTTGGACACAGGAAAGGGAACATCACACACTGGGGCCTGTTGTGGGGTTGGGGGAGAGGGGAGGGATAGCATCAGGAGATATACCTAATGTAAATGACTAGTTAATGGGTGCAGCATACCAACATGGCATATGTATACATATGTATCAAACCTGCACATTGTGCACATGTACCCTAGAACTTAAAGTATAATAAAAATATATATAGATATATAAATGTACATGGAGATTAAAGTTGTTTTCATGCCTGCTAACACAACATCCATTCTGAAGTCCAAGGATCAAGGAGTAATTTTGACTGTCAAGTCTTATTATTTAATAAATACATTTCATAAGGTGATAGCTTCCGTAGATAGTGATTCCTCTGTTGGATCTGGGAAAAGTCCATTGAAAACCTTCTGGGAAGGATTTGTCATTCTAGATTCCATTAAGAACATTCATGATTCATGAGAGAAAGTCAAAATATCATCATTAACAGGAGTTTTAAAGAAATTCACTCCAATCCTCATGCATGACTTTGAGGGGTTCAAGACTTCCATGAAGAAATTAACTGCAGACATAGTGAAAATGGAAAGACCACAAGAATTAGAAGTGAGGCCTGAAGATGTAACTGAATTACTGTAATCTCATGGTAAAACTTGAATGGAGAAGGAGTTGCTTCTTATGGATGGGCAAAGAAAGTGTTTTCTTAAGATGGAATTTACTCCTGGTGAAGATGCTGTGAACGTTGAAATGACAACAAATGATTTAGAATATTACATAAACTTAGTTAAGAGTTTGAGAAGGTTGACTTCAATTTTGAAGGAAGGTCTAGTGTGGGTAAAATGCTGTCAAACAGCATTTCATGCTAGAGAGAAATCTTTTGCAGCAGCAAACTTCATTGTTGCCTTATTTTAAGAGGTTGCCACAGCCACCCCAACCTTCATCAACTACCACCTTGATCAGTCAGAAGCCATCAACATCAAGACAAGATTCTCCATCAGCAAAATGATTATGACTCACTGAAGGCTCAGATGATGGTTAGCAGTTTTTGGAAATAAAGTATTTTTAAAGTAAGATATGTACATTGTTGTTTTACACATGATATTATTGTACACTTAATCGACCATGATACAGTATAAACCTAACTCTTATCCGCACTAGGAAACCCAAAAATCCATGTGATTCCCCATTTTATTGAAGTATTTACTTCAATATTAAATCTACAATATACCTGAAGTATGCTTATATATACTCTCAAAGCATCTACCGTGCCTACTATATCCTCAAAATCAGGCTAAACTCCCTCTGGAGTCTCCCCTCATCACCCTGGACACCATATTCTTGCTCTTTCAAAACATACACTTTTTTTTTTTTTTTTTTGCTTATTTGTTTCAGCTTTTGCTTTTCACACAGCCATAGATTATCCTATAATTGTCACTCTGATGAAGCTACATAGGCTGAGATTTTAATTTCAATGGAGTTGGGAAAGCAAATAAACAGTAAATAAATCTAACTTAAATAAATATTACTGGAAGTTTTTATATGATTGCTCTTATGAAATGGGTTTAAACAAATCCATGTTTGATGATTCCTCTCCTATAGGCAGCCAAATGGAGACTTTTGCTAATATCTTAGTATAGCAGAAAGGGAATGGGTTTTAGCTTCAGGGCCAAGCTCAAAAGTTGCTGTTTCAAAGAAGTTTTTCTTGACCCCCTCAGAAGGTCATATTCTCAATTATATTGATTGAATATTGTGGCGCTGAAAGTACTCCATAATTTGTAAAGCACTATGCAAATGCTGGTAATTATTATCTAGTTTAAGACATAATCAGAAGGACATACCATGGTAAGATATGCTTTTATTTTTAGCTGTTTGAAGTAGATCTAGTTTTATTTTAGCCTAAGAAAAGGGTGAATTTTTATTCTTCTTCCCACTATTCATGACCAACCACAGGAGATCTCATTAGTGACTCAGTTGGTACTTACCACACTCCCAACTTGGCCCAAGAAGTGGTGGAGTCTGAAGATACACATGGCCTTAAAATGATTTAGAAATGAACTTCATGGGATTTAAAAAATAATAACCAAGCAGACAAATGCAGCCTCCTCAAACCATCTCTAATAACCCCACAAGAAAGAAGGAAAGAAGCCATCTCTATAACATAAAAGTGCAAGGTGAAACAGCAAGTTCTGATGTAGAAGCTGCAGCAAATTAAAGAAAACAATATTTGAAATACTGCTCTGGGAAGATTTTGTGAATCTTAGTCCTCCAGTTAGAAAAGAGGTAGAGGTCCATGCTCTTCTGCACTTCTTGATCTCTTGTCATAAGTAAGACATTCTGGCACAAATTTTATTCAATTTTTAAGAGATTTTCCTAAGTACTTTAAGGTGCTGATTTTTCCTCTATTTCTTCCTCAGGGATCACGGAAGGTGACGTGGTTTTCTTGCCATATAAATTCAAACAATTTGTCTTTAAAGCTTCTTGTCTTTAAAGCTGCTTCCTCTTTTATAAAATGAAGATCAAAATCTTTATTTGACCATGTCTACCTGCTAAATGTTTGTGGCACTGAAGGAGCAAAGAAAGGGAAGATCTCCTAAACTCCAGAGAAATACAAGGAATCTTTATAATCAGGAGTCTTTGAAAGGAAGGAAGGTGCATGCTGTCTTAACAGATCAGCACCAAAGTTTTCAAAATCAAGTTGACACTTACAAATTAATAGCCCCATCTTGACACGCTCACTGGACAAGAACAAGTAGACACTGAAGCACTGGCTGACCCACTTGCCCCTGTCCTGTCCCACTTACTCAGAGTACATCTTTGTGGTTTCGGACAGCTCACATTGAGAAGTGGTCAGCTTTAATTTTCTTTCTCTTGTTTCTCACACAGCCAAAGACCAGCCTAAGATATAGAAGCTGAAATTTCAATTTCAATAGCACTACTGAGAATGAATTAATATTGAATAAATCTGATTAAAAAATATTTCTGGCAGTTTTTATGATGATAATTCTTATGAATATGCGGCTATAAACAAATTCACCTTTGTTGATGGTTCTCTTTCCTATAGACAGCCAAGCAGAGAGTTTTGCTCATATCTTGGCATAGGAGAAAAGGGGACAGGTTTCATTTTCAGACAGTTCTGGATTCCAATCTTAATCAAATTACTAATTTTGTACATATGTAGCATTAAAAAAATATTTTTTTGTTAAACATTTTCAGTTGTATTTTCGTATTTCATAAATCTTATTGCCTGTGATCCTTCTTACTCTTTGAAGCAATGAATTTCAGTGCTTGGGGAAAAGCACAACACCTTCCTACAAGAACAGAGCTATTGTTCATTTTGACTCTAAAATTAGATATTTGTTTGAATCTATAAGTTAAGGGCTTAAAGCTGAGCAAAATAACATATTAATTAGGATTTGAATCTGGTTGTATGTAATGGAAACCTGGCTACTACACCTTAATAGCGTTTGTTTTTCTCACCTAACAAAGGCAGAGGCAGGTAGTCCAGAGCTACTGTGGTGGAACTCGTTGCTATTGGGATCCTGTGGTGGTCAATTATGTGGGTCACACCGGCTAGGCAAGAGTGCCTAGTTATTCCATCAAACACTAATCCAGGTTGCTGTGAAGGTATTTTGTAGATATGATTGAATTCACTTTACTTTAAGGAAGGAAATTATCCTAGATAAGCTGGGTGGGATTGTTTTAAGCCATCTAAAGGTCTTAAGAGCAGAACTGATGCTTTGCTGAAGAAGCCTCATTCCATTTATGGACTACAGTTTTATCCTGTGCCCCTGAGTTCCAGCCTGCCCTTCCTGATGGCCTGCCCTACAGATTTCAGACTTGTCTAGACAGCCCCCACAATTGTATAAGCCAGTCTCTTGCAGTAAATCTGCCTGTCTGTCTGTCTGTCTGTCTATCTATCTATCTATCTATCTATCTATCTATCTATCTATCTATCTATCATCTGTCTGTCTATCTATGTATCTATCATCTATCTGTCATCTATCTATCTGTCTATCTGTCTATCTATGTATCTATCATCTATCTATCTGTCATCTATCTATCTATCTATCTATCTATCTATCTATCTATCTATCCATCTATCAGTCATCTCCCACTGGTTTTGCTTATGGTGGGACCATGATTGATACAGACCTAGATTCCTTTTAGCTTTCCCTGTCACTATCCTTAGTGCTTGCAAGTGGTTACCACAACACTAGGCATTGTGCCTATATTCTTGGCAGAAGTAAGGGGAAAGGAAAAGGGCATAAACCAAAAAATGAGCACCAACCAAGTCTGTGTCTTTCTAAAAAGGAAAACCCTATTCGGCAACTTCCACTCATATCTCCTTGGCAAGGACTGGGTCACACGAGCAGCTTTAGTAACCTATGAGTCAGGGAGAAGCAGAACACTGAAATGGGCACATTGTGGCTCTAAATAAAATGGGGATCTATAGTAAGGAAAATGGGGGTATTGGTTCAGCAACCACAGAGATTTTCTAAGTTCCTGTATCATATTAAGAAACAAACCTGAACAACTTGGATCACTGAGTTTCTTCTATAATTGTAAAATGATTACTCCTTCCACCTGTGGCAGCTGGGTCTGGAAGCTTACTGCCTTGAGGGAGAAGCGTGTATGTGTAGGAAGTAAGAACCCTGAAACTTCATCTCTTCTGGCTCCAGAGTTTCTGGGAAGCAGACCTGAGAAGGAGATAGGAGAGGCAAATGGAGTGTGCCCTGACTTCCCTCTGTGCCTCAGCCCAGCATGGGGAGGGCTGGTAGGTGTTAGGTGAGTGATGTTGGGGAAGGAGTTATTCTTCTTGGCTTTCTATTTGGCACTCTGAAAAAAGGTGCAAAGCAAACTCAGACGAGTAGAGAGGCAGAGGGAGAAACAGAATTTGGCTTTTCAAAGCCACTTCTATTTTCTCTGATGAGGTGCCCCAAATTTCCCACATGACTCTAAGGAGGCATGGAAAGTCATTGAGTTGAGAAGCAGTAAGCTTTTCATAGGACCCTCCAGCAAGGGGTGAGAGCCAGGTAGGGGATAGAGACCAGGGCAGAGACTGGAGGTGACGTATCTGTGGCACTCGAGATGTCAGAGAGAAGACTGAATTAGTAAGCATCCCAGGCCCTCATAAAGCTGAGAGGGTGGGGGAAATGAGAGGGTGGGGGAAAGAAGGAGAGATACCAGAGAGAGAGAAGAGGAGAGACCTGAGTTGCCCAGTTGCAGCCCTAGCAGCAGGGGACAGGACAATGCCCAGGAATACGGGCAGTTGCCAATAACAATGGCAATGGCCAGCCCAAATAGCAGCTCTGAATGGCCCCTCCACAGAAGAAGTCACTAGTGACCTGAGGGCCTGCCTTTCTACTCTGCTGCCTTTGGCCTGCCTCTCAAACACCAATATACAGAAGATAGAAGAGGGCCAAAATATGAGAGACTCAGTACATTTTACCTAAAAAGAGCCAAACAATAACCCAAAAGGACTTTAAATTATTGCATAGGATATAAGGATAGCTGACTGGATTATAGTCTTTGTCCTATAACTACTACCCTAAGTAACTACTGAGTAAATAGAGGCTCATTAATAGTTAAACTCATGAGAGTTAAGGAGAAAATGAGCTGTATTTCTTTGCACATCTGAATCAGAGTGTGATTTTGCAACTCCCCTATGTGTAAAATGAAGACAATACTTTTTGTGAGAGGTGGTTGGGAAAATAAAAATGAAATCTTGTTCCTTCTGTAAAGAGCAGGTAAGAGTGATATGCTTAATATGTTAGCTTAATTTCAATCACCTGTGCCCACTGCCCGCTGGTGAGTAGGCTCTATATAAAGCAAGGCTTCCTGTATCCTTGGGGTGGTGAGAGAAGGAAGGCATTCAGGAGCACATCTCATCATGAGCAGATTGTTACATTTTCTACCCCAAATCCTCTCCACTCCAATCACCCATATGGTTATATTACCTCCTCTCTTTTCTGTCATTGCATCACAATATTGTTTGTGTATTTTTATATGTTTATTGTACATCTCTAGAAGGGGAAGGGCCGTATCTGACTTCTTTGAAACTCAGGTACGTGGTAGCCATGTAATAATTAATTGGTTAATGATGTCATTACTTCCCTGGGGCCCTAGAAACCCCATTTTTGCACATCCAATGTGGCCAATCCATATGTAGGTACATTTTTGATCCAAGAGGAAAATAGTTTATAGAATATACTTCTTTCTGTGATCACTGTCCGTTAATGCCTTTGCTAATTTCATTTTACTTTTCAAACCCAATGGATTATTAGCATTTTAATAAACATCAAATTTAAAATATTTGTGAATCAGGACTCAAATATATGATCTCTTTAGTCTTTTTAGTAAAATACCAGTATTTTCTTATAAAACAAAACCATAAAATACCATGTCCAATAATTCTATATCCTAACCTTTCATTATGTTTTCCAAGCCTTTTCTTCACTCTTAGTGTTGTTGGAGAGTTCCAGGGAGGAGTGAAGCTTCTCTCACCTATGACCCATTGTATTTTGTGGGAAATAAATTCTAGGATGGTTTTTCAAAGTATTTCTTCCAAAAAACACGTGTGCTGTGGTCTGAATGTTGGTGCCTTCCCCAAATTTATATGTTGGGACCTAGTACCCAATGTGATAGTATTGAGGAGTGGAGCCCTTTGTGAGTGATTAAATTATGAGGGCCCCAGCCTCATGAATGGTATTAATGCCTTTATAAAAGAGGCTGAAGGTAGCTTCCTTGACCATTCCACTATGTGAGAACACATAAAAAGTGCCATCTATGAAGAACAGGCCCTCACAAGACACCAAAGCTGCTGGCACGTTGGTCTTAAACTCCCCAGCCTCCAGGGCTGGGAGCAATAAATTTATATTTATAAATTATGCTGCTTAAGGTATTTTGTTATAGTAGCCTAAAAGAACTAAGGAAGAAATTCATATGAAGAAGCATGGTACTTTTGTAAGAAATACCTAAAAATGCGGAAGTGGCTTTATAACTGGGTAATGGGTAGAGGCTGTAAGAATTTGAAGGACCATGCTAGAAAAAGTATCTATTTTTAAGGGGAATTTTGGCTAGTGCTCAAAAGAAGAAGAGCACTTCAGAGAAAGCCTTAACCTTCTAAGAGATTACCTAAGTGTTTATGATCAGAATGTCGGGAGAAATATAGATGGTAAAGGCCATTCAATGAGGTCTGAGACAGAAATGAGGAACAAGATATTGGAAACTGGTGGAAAGGCAATTCTTGTTATAAAACGGCAAAGAGCTTGGCTGAATTGCATTTACATCCTAGTGCTTTGCAGCAGGTCAGAACACTTGAGCAATATAACAGGATATTTGGCAGAAGGAATATCTAAGTAAAATTCTGAGGACACTGCATGTCTTCTCTTGACTATTTATAGCAAAACGTGAGAAGAGAGAAATGAATTAAAGAAGGAATTTATAGTCAAAAGGGAAGCAGAACTTAAAGGCTTGAAAAATTCTTAGCCTGGCCATGTTGTAAGGAATACAAAAGTATGCTCGGGAAAGAATGTCAAGGATGTGCCCAAATGCCCTTCTGATAAGAAAATTATTGTGGATGGATGGAAGCCTGGTGCAATTTATCAAGACAATGGAAGAATGACCCCCAAGGCATTTTGAAGATTTTTAGCACTGTCCTGTCTATCACATGCCCAGAATGCTAAGGCCTTAAGAACAGAATGATTTCAAGGATCCACTCTCCACATTTCAGTGCAGTGCTTCTTGACCACCCCAGCCGTCACTCAAGTGGGCCCCGGTGCAGATCAGGTTGCCCCTCCAAAAGGCACAAATGGTAAACCTTAACAGTGTCCATACAGAGCCATTTTCACCATGGTGCAGAATGCATGAGCTGTGGGAGTGTGGCTACATCCACCTAGATTTCAAAGGATGCCCCCAGAACCTTGAGGCCCAGGCAAAGAACTGCCACAGTGGTAGAGCTGCTCCAGAGGGCCCCACTAGGGCAATGCCCAGTGAAGCCATGGGAGCAGGTCCACCTCCAAGACCCTGGACTGAGAAAGCCACCAGCATTCAATTTCAGCCTGGAAGAGCTATAGGCATGAGACTCCAACCTGTGACAGTTGCAGCAGGGGTTAATGTCATGGGCTGGAGGCCCCCTAGGGCCTTGGAAGGCCAACCTCCCACTCCACTGTGTCCAGAGGTGAGGCTTTGAATCAAAGAACTTTATTCAGGCCAAGTTCAGTGGCTCATGCCTGCAATTCCAGCACTTTGGGAGGCCAAGTTGGGAGGATTACTTGAGCCCAGGAGTTAGAGACAGCAGTCAGCTATGACCGTGCCACTGCACTCCGGCCTGGGCATCAGAGTAAGACCCTGACTCCTAAAAAAGAAGAAGTTTATTCTAGAGCCTTAAGATTTAATGTTTGCCTGATTGGGTTTTGGATTTGGTAGGGACCTATTACTTGCTTCTTCTTTCCTATTTCTCCCTTTGAAGGGGGAGTAACTATTCAATGCCTGACCACCATTCTGTTTTAGAAACACATAACATGTTTAATTTCACAGGCTCACAACTGGAGAGCAATTTTATTCAGGATGAATCATACCTTGAGTGTCATCTATATTTGATTTAGATGATATTTAGATGAGACTCTGGATTTAGGACTTTGAAGTTGGTGCTGGAACAACACCAACTATTGTTTGGGGCTCTTAGGATGGAATGAATGTATTTCACGTATGAGAAACACATGGATATTGGGGGCCCAGGGTGGAATGATATGGTCTGAACGTTTGTGTCCCCCCCAGAATTCATATGTTAGAACTTAATACCCAGTTAGAACTTAATACCACATAAGAAGTGGAGCCCTTGGGAAGTAATTAAGTAATGAGGGCTCCATCCTCATGAATGAGATCATTGTCCTTATAAAAGAGGCTTAAGCAAACTTCCTTGCCCCCTTTCACCATGTGAAGACACAGCAAGGAGGAAGCAGAGAGCAAGCCCTCAGCAGACATCAAATCTACTGGCACCTTGATCTTGGGCTTCCCAGCCTCCAGAACTATGAACAACAAATTCCTAATGTTTGTAAATTACTCAGTCTAAGGTATTTTGTTATAGTAGTGCAAACAGACTAAGACGATGTGTGTGTGTATGCATGTGTGTGCTTTATATACAGAGACACACATATTTGCATGTGTGATTTATCTACGTAAAATCGGCACGTATATTTACCAGGCACACACATATGTATGTATTTGTGGTATATGAATCATACAGTCATAAAGGCAAAACCAGAGGCTCCTCAACACTATCAGTCCAATTCCCTTGTTTTAGAGTTGTATAAACTAAAGCCCAGTGAGGTCAAGTGACTTTTTGGAGATCAGACGTTCTGTGAATGCCAGAGGGGGCTTCTTATGCAGAGATCCTGACTTTGGTTGAGAGCCCTTTGCAGGACCCAGGCTGCCTTCAGTCAATGTGTCTCCCATCTGGCTGGGAATTGGGTCCACATGACCAGCCTAGACATGCACCACTCCATTTAAAGACCATGATGAGAAAGCTCAATTTATTGAACCCTATCAGTGACAGAGCTCATTTGACACCTTGTCCATCCACAGGAGACTTTTCACCATACTCTCCTCTAAGCCTCATTGTTATTACATCAGGAAATTGGAAAAGATCTTGTGCCAAAAATGCTATGCTGAAATTATAAAGCCAGATAGGGCCGCTGATGGAGGGTGTCTGTGGGAGACAGGGAGCCGCACGGAGAAAAGGGGCTAGAGAGAGGAGAATAGGCATAGTGATGGAGAAATGAGAAGAGAGATGATGAAAGAGCCCATGAGAGACTAGAAACGGGAGCAGAGAGAGGCAGTGAAACAAGGACGAGACACAGAGACAGAGAAGAAAAGAGGAGGGAGCAAGAAAAAACAGAGGAAAGGTGAAGGCAGAGATGCCTTCAGGATGTCCAAAAGTCAGAAGATGCAAAATAAGATGATTTTTAAACAGCATACTAGTTAAATTTTCAAGTAACATGTTCAATCTATTTTTCTTTAACCTCAGATACCTTTTCAGATGAAATAACTCCATATTTAAAACATTAGGCCAACTGTTAATCTAAAAAGCTCAAATAAACACACTATTTCCTTTGTATTTTCAGGATTTTTGTAGTATACTGACACCTTAGAAAGAGACAGTGAAAAGAGGAGAAAAGGGGAAAGGAGAGAGAAGAGGAGCCTGGGAGAGGGAAAACTAGAGCTAGAAACAAGATGCAGAGGCAGATTCAGAAACTTAAAGAAACAGTGGCAGAAAAGCGTGCTTATACGCCTGGACTGAGGCATATACAATACGCTCTGTAACTTGTTCTCAGAGCTGAAGGAGGCAGGAGGTCTGCAACAGGAAGTCCTAGAAAAGCAACAGCCATGTGTTCTCATGGTTCAACTCCCACTTAAGAATGAGAACATGCAGTGTTTTGTTTTCTGTTCCTGTGTTAGTTCACTGAGGATGATGGCTTCCAGCTTCATCCATGTTCCTGAAAAGGACTTGATCTCATTCTTTTTTATTGCTGCATAGTATTCCATGGTGTATATGTACCACATTTTCTTTATCCAATCTATCATTGATGGGCATTTGGGTTGGTTCCATGTCTTTACTATTGTAAATTGTGCTGCAGTAAACATACATGTACATGTGTCGTTATAGTAGAATGATTTATATTCCTTTGGGTATATACCCAGTAATGGGATTGCTGGGTCAAATGGTATTTCTGGTTCTAGATCCTTGAGGAGTTGCCACACTGTCTTCCATAATGGTTGAACTAATTTACATTCCCACCAACAGTGTAAAAGCATTCCTATTTCTCAACAGCCTCGCCAGCATCTACTGTTTCCTGATTTTTCAATAATCACAATTCTGACTGGCGTGAGATGGTATCTCATAATTTTGACTTGCATTTCTCTAATGATCAGTGATGTTGAGCTTTTTTTCATGTTTCTTGGCCACAGAAATGTCTTCATTTGAGAAGTGTCTGTTCATATCCTTTGCCCACTCATTGAAGTGGTTTTTGTTTTTTTTTTTCTTGTAAATTTGCATAAGGTCCTTGTAGATTCTGGATAGCAGACCTTTGTCAGATGGGTATATTGCAAAAATGTTCTCCCATTGTGTAGGTTGCCTGTTCATTCTGATGATAGTTTCTTTTGCTGTGCAGAAGCTCTTTTGTTTAATTAGGTCTAGTGGGAGTTGAACAATGAGAACAGAGAACACATGGACACAGGGAGGGGAACAACACACTGGGGACTGTTGGGGGGTTGGGGGCAGGGGGAGGGAGAGCATTAGGACAAATACTTAATGCATGTGGGGCTTAAAACATAGATGATATGTTGATAGGTGTAGCAAACCACCATGGCACATGTATACCTATGTAACAAACCTGCACTTCTGCACATAAATCCCGGGAGTTAAAGTAAAATTTTAAAATTAAAAAAAAAGAAAAGCAACAGTCAAGTGAGTTTCCTGGGTGAGATGATTTAAGTGGAGGTGGAGGTGGAGTTAGGACTGTGAATTACGGGGACATGAGGAGCTCTCTTTTAAAGAATGGATTGGAGGGTTCTTTCCTGTGAATGAATCTGAAGAAAGAAAGAAAGGTCTCTTTTTTTCCACCTTCATTATTTATGCTATAAGTTAAGGAGGTGTTATAGACTGATTTATGTTCCCCAAAATATATATGTTGAAGCCTTAACATATATTTGGAGATAGAGCCTTTAGGAAGTCTATTAAGGTTAAATGAGGTCATAGAGTGGGGTCTTAGTCTGATGTCCTTATAAGAAGAGGAGGAAACACCAGAGATTCAATCTCTCTCTCTTTCTGTGTTTGTGTGCACATGCCTGTGCAGATAGTACAGGCCATGTGACTATCACATTCATTTTACAGGCAGGCAAATGTTACTTCTTTTTAGATTCAGTTTCCTGAAAGTCCCATATCAGGTAAGTAGCACAGGCTGAACTTGTGTCTTCTGACTGTCTTCCATGCTGACTTCAGCCAAAAATCTTTCTTCTTTAAAAGGAAGAAGTTAAAACCTACTTGGAGTTACTGCTTGTTTGAATCTATCTGAAAAATAAAACGTGCTCTTTCAGGGCTCAATGCGATCACAGCCAGGAATTTTTGGCAAAGATTTTTATTATCACAATATGTTCTGCTCTGCTAATGGGTTGATGGGGATGGTGAAGCATGACATCAATCCATAATGCTTGGGGGGGATGTGGAGAGTAAGAGGAAGGGTAAGCAGAGCCCCTTTGGAAATAGGGACACCATGTGAACCACTGGAAGACCGGAAGTTGCACTAAACAGAGAAGATGACTGTTGAAGTCCTGGAACTTAAGAGAAATCCAATACTGGAGCTTCAAGGTAGAATAATTTAGAAATTTGGGGCGAGAAAAATAGAAAACGACATCTGATATAGGAAAATGTCTTTGACCTGGACAATAAAATAAAATTAGCCTGCACTGCATGTTGGAAATGCAAGATTTTAAAGAAAGAGAATTTTGGCAATGATTAGTGACTTAGCTTTATGCCAAGGAAAAATTCAATCACACATTGATACAAATACTTTTCCCTTTGACTCCTGGGGTGAAAGTTTCAAAATGCATTTATTAAGCACCTGTCTACCATAGCAGTGGCCCAATCAAAAATGTTTCCTTCTGTTGGATTTTTATCTTTGTTTTTCTCCTGTTCCTCATCCCTCCATCCCAGATTCACTTTCTATGTAAACTACCTGCATACAAGACTTTGTCTCAGATTCTGCCTTTGGGGAAATGCAGGTTAAGATAACTGGTTACATGAGAGATCCCAGAATGCAGACCTTCAGGATGAGTTTCTTGAGGCTTGATTCTTAGACTCTGCTGGATTAAAGGTCCTAGTTCCCAAGCTGGGGACACTTATATCAGGAGACACAGTATAAGGTATCCACTAAACTTCAAACCGTGTGTCCGCCTGGTCATCTGGGCTCCTCATCATTGTATCAATGGTAAAAAAGGGAGTTGCTGGACTGGTGAGGATAATGGACCCTGAATATGAAGAGGAGTTAGGGTTAATACCATAAAATAGAGGCAGGGCTGAGTATGTCTGGAACTTAGTGGAATCTATAGGATAATTCTTGATATTTCCTTGCATGGTCATAATAGTGAACAGGCGACTGAAGCAACCACGCACACAAGAGCAGCCAAGGGCTCAGGGCCCTTTAGGGATGAAATTCTGAGGCATCCACCAGGAAAGCAGCCTAGGCCAGCTGAACTATTGACTAGGAGTGAGGGAAATCTCTAGAGGGTATTGGAGGAGGGAGATGAATGCTAATGAAGGCTTGGGACAGCTGTGGCTGTGACAATCTAGCTTCCCTTGTAGAACAGCAGCTAGGCACCTCCTTGGAGGAGGTGATCTTAATGAAAAGCACAAGCAGTCTGAGTGTGGCTAAGGATGGACCATATTAGATGCCTTTTAAGAACCACTTCAAGCCTTCCCAGCACAGTGTTATTTTAACCAACAAAGCCAGGAAATGTCCAAGTGTGAATGCATTAATTCCCATGGGGTTACCCTTGGCCAGTGGAATTGAGAGCCAATGAATACGTTCTTCCTCCTTTCACCACCCTGGGAGAAGAGTTCTGAGATGCAATCTAGAAGGTCCTTAGGAGTCCTCATAGGATCAAGCATCCCTCTGCCACAGTGGTGACAAACTCAATCATGCATCCTCATATTGGTTTTCTCTCTGTGTTGCATTTGCCCTGCTCTTCACACCTGCTTCCAGGAATTACTTCCCGAATGAACTATCTGCACACAAGCCTTGTCTTAGTGGCTGCTTTTGGGGGAAGCTATCCTAGGACAATGTAGCTTTGGAGTCTGTGGTCGCATCAGGTAATTAATCTAACAATACTATTTTCAGTAAATAATACATCATTTGATTTTTATTTATTTGTTTTAGAAACTGCCTTTTGATTATGGAATATTCAATTATTCACATTTATTATTGCACTTGTAGTTTTGAAAAGTGTGTTTTTCTTGAATTCTTTCTTGCTGTCTATTGTTATCACCAGATGTTTGCCTTCCTATTTCTGGTTCTCAGAATAATGACATTTGGGGTTTTTCCTAAAGGGCTGAAGATGCCTATGAAATGGCTAATACCAAAGTGGGTGAGTAATTGCTCGCATTTGCTGTGAGTCTTTTTCCCAGTCTGTTGCTTACTTTCTAAATTAGTGTGTTTTTTAAAATATTGGTCTTATAATTAAATGATTAATAATAGGGAATGGTTAAGGAGATTGGACTATATGCACTAAAATAAATAATACTAGTTCCTGAGACTACAATTATTACCAAAAATATATTTATGGTATGACATTAAATGAAAAAAGAGAAGACAAACTGTATTATATTGAATGCAATAACTACAAAAAAAAGACTGATAGTGACTCTTCCAAGATGCCAATAACTACAGTATTGTAGTCTTGGGCTCAAGGACAAAACTGTTTTGAAAATCTTACCTAATGCTGTTACATTTTTAAAAAATTAAAAATAAATAAGTTAAACACACACAATTTTTGGTGTTAAACTGATGTAATTCAAATGTCATTGAGCCTGTCTTTTCCATGCAGTTGGTAACATGCTTTGTTCTTTCATTTGGAAAAAGTCACATTTTATTAATAATAACAACCCAATCTCTTGAGAGATTGCCGAGCAAAGGCACAGGGCTTTGGAATGCTGGGCCCTGCCCCTGCGTTCAGCATATTTGGAGAACATTTTCCTGGAAGCTACAGGAACGGTGAGTTTGCCTTCTTTCAATGGCCTCCTCAAACACATGTAACTTACGGGAGCTTAAAGACTTACATTTGTAAAAGCCATTAGTGTCGATTAATGTAGACAAATGATTGAAATTGGGACACTGGGAGGTGCAACTCCACACCTTGTACCATTTATGGGCAGGAAATGAGGAACAATTAGGTTGGTGAGGCTGGAAAACAGCCCTCCAGCCCTGCCTGCATGGGGTCAGCTTCAGGAAAGCTCCATGGGGGTGTAATGGGAAAAGGGGCCAGGGCCAGGACAGCGACAGATGGGAGCAACAGGCCGCAGTTATGGCCAAAGCAGATTTCTCAGCTCAGCCACCCCATGTTCAATGTTGCTTATAACAATGATGACAACTTAAATTCGTTGGCTCTTTACAAATAGTTTTGGGTTGTTACAACCATCTCGGAAGTATACTCATGTAGTTGTAGATTTTCTGATCCATTTTTTTCTGTTAATAAATATTTTCTGAGCATTTAATTTGCTCAGGGGATCACATGGTAAATAGGTCATCTTTACCTTTATAGAAGTCACAGTCTAGGCAATTTCTAGGTGGTATGGTAGCAAACGAAGTCTATGGGAGTGCATAAGACAGCTCTTAAATCCAGTCTTGGATGTTCTGAAAGGCTTTTCTTGGGAGGTGAGGTCCAAGGCAAGACATGATGATAAACATAAATGCTCGTTTTAACAATGAGAAAATTCATTTAGAGTTTAAGCAACTCTCATGCCATCCAAAAACAAAGTGGAAGCCAACTTCGGTTTCCAAGTCAAAGTCACATAAACACATTATTTTCTAATGGGAACTGACTCACGTGCCCAACGCTTTTTAAAAGCATTTTATTTTTCATTGAAATGTTTGTGAAAAGTTATATTTTATACCTTCTGCTTAAGCAGTGTAGGAACTAAATGGCTCTAAATTCTTCATACACTTTTTTTTCTCAGAAACATTTAATGGGAACTTATGAACAGAAGCCATGTCTGTGTCTTGGGCAGCAGCAAGACACGATGGTGGATCCCTGTGCAATTTTCCTCCCAGACCCAGAGCTTATGTTCCATAAGGGAGGGGTGGTTCAGAAAGGATGTGTAGGACAATTGAAGTACATATGATAACATCAAGGTTGTTTGACCTAAGGGCAGGAGTTAAGGTAAGTGCTTGCTCTTACACAAAAAACAATAGATAAACTGGAAATCTTAGAGGCCTTCCTGGAACAGCGGCTGATCAGAAGCCAACTTGGTGGATTAGCTTTCAAGATAGAGTTGCTTCAGCCTCCACATTCCACCTCCCTAATCTGGCTCTTACCATCTCATGTACCCTTCTCTTTTGCAATAGTCCCTGGGCCTTTAGGGAGGGTACTTAGTATTGAAAACAGAAACTGATCTAGGCCCGGTGGGATTGGAGGAGATTCACAGGTTTTGCTGAATCATCTCTAGTTCTCAGAGTACCATGATTTCGGTTTTCTCCAAGATAAAACAATGAGAGGTACATAACATTAATAATTTGAATAGTAGAATTATAATGCACACAAAGATTATGGTCAAAAAATAATTTCTATGTTATCCATTAAGGAGCATGAGTAAAATTAAAACCCAGCTCTCTTTTAGAGAGACTCCTTGTAACCAGGCAAGGATTCAGGATTTAGCTCAAATTGTAGGCAAATAATAAAAACTTAACACAATGGTCAGGGCTAGACTCTAAATTTTTTTCTCATGTAGTTTCTCTGTTTTTACCAAGAATAAATTATAATAGGACTAATTTATTTTCAAAATAAATTTTAGTCTCTTTATACCTGGTCTGCTTACTTGCATAAAATGTAGCAAGAATAGCAATCAGCCACATAGACTCCTTTTAAGTTGGCTTTGCTGGAACTTTTAAATTATCTTTTATTCAAATATACACTAATTAAATAACTACGACGCACTTTGCTTCACCCTAAAGGGCATACAAGCAAATTCTGTAGTGTCCCTGTGTTCCAAGGATTTACAGTCTTGGGGAGGTTGAGAAAAGAATTAGAACAGAATTTCTCAAATTGTGCTTTGTATGATGTACAAGTAAGAAATTCCTTCTAAGCATGATTGAAATATTTTAAAATACATAATAGGGAGGTGTAATATTTGAGTAAGGCCTTAAAGTGGGTGGCGGGAGGCAGGATCATCCTTGTAAGCAAGCATTTGTGTAACATGATATTACTTTGAGATACTACATTTTGAATTTTATTTTCAACGTGGTGCTTTATTGTGATAAGCCACTATATCTGCTGTTGGGTTTTTCTTTTTCCTCATCATCAGCTATATCTACTCAATATCCATTTTCCTATCAGCTAGTTAATATAAATGCACTGCTAGTTTGATGCTTAAAACGGTGTTTGGACTGGAAAAATTGATAACTCATTGAAGCATATGGTAGATTAGATAAAAGTTCAAAACAGTCTAAGCAAAGGCATAGCACAGGGATCATTAGTTCAAAAGCACAAAAAAAAGAAGTGGCTGAGCATACGGCAACAGGAAATCTGGGCACAGCTGATGCACTGGGAAGCATGTGCCCTTTTCAAATGGGGAATGCTGTTACTTAGTACCAGTGGATTGTGGCCAGGTAGGAATAGATTCAAAGAGTTGCTAGACTTTCTGATTTCCAAAAGGAAGCTGAGAATCTAGAATTTTGTGTGTGTATAATCTGCAAAATTGTAAATGTTGGCACTAAATCACCAGTTTAAAATACAGCATACGAAACAATTACAGTTAAACTAATCTGCAGTTTGGATCCTACCTACGGGCCAAATGGCCCAATAATAATCACAACAACTAAACTAAACTTTTTGAGCACATTTTTTAACTGCCTTATTCATATGGCTCATTGAATTCTCACAATAAACCTTTGGAAGCAGGGATGAAAGTGTTGCCCATTTTACAAATGAAGAAATGAGATACAAAGAAATGAAGGAATTTTGCGGGGATACTCAGGTAGCAAGTGGTGTGGCCAGCCTTCCATCCAAGGCAGTATGACTCTAGAATTTCTATTCATAAGTAGTATACTATACTGTTTCTCAACATGAATGGCTTTTGTACAAGGATTCCATGCCAATTATTTATTTGTTAGTTTGTTTGTTTTGAAACAGGATCTCACTGTTGCCCAGGCTGGAGTGCAGTGACGCAATCATAGCTCATGGCAACCTCAATCTCCCTGGCTCAAGCAATCATCCCACCTCAGCCTACCAAGCAACTGGGACTACAGGCATGTACCACCATGTCCAGCTATTTTTTTAAATTATTATTTGTAGAGATGGAGTCTCACCAGGTTGTCCAGGCTGGTCTCAAACTCCTGAGTTCAAGTGATCCTCCCACTTCAGCTTCCCAAAGTGCTGGGATTACAAGTGTAAAAATTATAATAATTCTCATTATAATTTTGTTCCAGATGGTAAGGATGTGAAGGGTTAAAGTTTAAAGACTTTGATTATGGCATGCAAACTCACTTATCAAGTTTATTTTTCAGTATTGCCAAACTATAATACCAAGATCAAAGGACATTGGAAGTATAAAGTTTAAGCCCTTGCTCCTTTATTGATCTATTGGCTGAGTGACCTTGGAAAACTTATTAACCTGACTTAGTCTTGGCTAAGTTTATATGGGAAACATATAAGCAAAGAGAATGATGAAAAATATCCTGCAGGGTTGTTATGAGGAATAGTAATAATGTGTGAAAAATACTTGCTTCAAATAAATGTTTAATTATAGACATTATAATGACAATATTAATTTGGAGGGAGTGTATTTAACTAATACATTTAAGGCACTATCTTGTGGAGGATCAAAATTCCTATATAGTTCCTACTGTAAGAGAGTAGAGAAGTCAAGTCGTTAAATAAAGGAGTCGCGGCACCTGTATCAATTGTGATAATATAAGATTCTAATAAGAAGTACACAGCTGACAGTGATATAGGTAGGGGAGATTAATACCCACTGGAGAAGGTAATGAAACCTACTTAGAGGAAGTGGCATTCAAGCTGGGTTTTTAAAAGGTGAGAAAGCCTTGGGCAAGAGGACTTGAAGTCAGCAAGTCTCAGATGAACTGGGCTAGCATGAACAGAGAGGCACCAAGATGAGATAGACTGCGCCTGAAATATCAATTAGTTTACTGAAACCAGAGAGCAGGATGTGTAGAAGACACATATGCAGAGTTCTGTAGGACCAGCGTTCAGTTTCCACCAACAGGTAGCAGTGTTGTTAATGACATACAAGGCCAGAGAAGGTCTGTGTTTGCACATTCTGTAGGCTGTAAAGGGAAATACAGGGGACAGCTGGCAAGCATGAGAACTAGAGGTAAGAAACTTAATTTCCTGTCCAATCGAGGTTCACTATCTTGTAGAGAAGGAGTTCAGCTGGAAAGCCAGATGTTCTCATATAAAAGCAGGAGGGAGATGTGTGGAATCAAAAGATATCTATAAAACAAGTTGAAAATTGGGAGTGGTGGAAGTATCTGCTCAAAGGAACCATTTGAAATCAATTGTCTCAACCTAAACCTTCAGGATTTTTCTATAAGCAGAATGGAATGTTCATCTGGAGTATTGTCTTTTCAGAATTAAGAATGTGGCAAAGCAAATAGACTGTTATATGGTAGGAAGAGGGCAGCGTGTGAAGTCACACTGGGGTCAAGGTCTGAGTCTTCTCCTGAATCACTGTAGGAACCCAACAAGTCATTTGTCTTACAGCTCCAGTTTCCTTATCTATACAATAAACATCATTATATTTACCATTTTTAATGATAGTGTAATAAAACATTGATGAGGATATGTTTAAATGAGATAGGAGGTAGCAATGCCTGCAACAGTGTGAACTCCCCATTTATTCTCATTGGTCTATAACCTCAATGTGGTGTCTCTGATTAGTATAGTGTCCTGACATCTGTCCGTCACCTCTTTCCAATTTCCTTCAGGCCACATCCTATCTCTGCATCCTCCCAATATGTCCTTTCAAATTCTACCCAACCAGGCTGAGGATAGACAAGCACAGGCAAAAGCACCTACGATGGAAAGAACAATGGATTCCAGCCCAAAGTCATTGATTCTTAACTCTGGCTCTACCAATTTGAATGGCTTTGGGCATATTGCCTTTGGAGCCTCAACTTCCTCATCTGGAGAAAAAGGATGAAGAAATGAGACAAGATATATGAGAGTATTTGATATAGTCCTGGAACTTAGTGTATGCATAAAGACCAAAAGGAGTAAACCAAACAAATCTTGGTGCCGGAGCTGGGGAAGTGGTGAACCAAGACCACAGAGGCTATCTCAGAATGACAGAAGGTGAGGAAGGCAGGAGCTAGGGGTTTACCAAAGCTTCAGGAGCAGATAATGACAGTCCTTGTGTGACTTTGCTGCCAGAATATGAGGACTTGTTTCTCCATCCCACCTGTACATATATTTAAGCCAGCCAGGGGCTCCCAGATAGAGACCAGAATTGTTTTTTCTTCCTCAAACACCTCCTGCATTTTTAATATTCTTTCTCCAGTATTTCCCCATTCTCTCCACCTGAAATTATTTTCTTCTATATTTGACTGTCCACTTCTTTTGCTGAAAAGCAGCCCCACTGGAGCTGAAAGTTGAGTCTTATTTTTTATGGTGTCTCCTATGTTCTTCCCACATCTCCTGACCTACTTCCATGTATGTGGTACTTTATCAGGAGATCTTTTTTTCCTTAGGGTATGCGTATTAGTCAGGGTTCTCTAGAGGGACAGAACTAATGGGATATATGTATATACAAAGGGGAGTTTATTGAGGAGTATTGACTCACACGATCACAAAGTGAAGTTCCATAATAGGCTGTCTGCCAGCTGAGATGCAAGGAAGCCAGTTCAAGCCCCAAAATCTCAAAAGTAGGGAAGCCGACAGTGCAGCCTTCAGTCTGTGGCCAAAGGCCTGAGAGCCCCTGGAAAACCACTGGTGTAAGTCCAAGAGTCCAAAAACTAAAGAACTTGGAGTCTGATGTTCGAGGCAGGAGGCATCTAGCACAGGAGAAAGATGAAAGCTGGAAAACTCAGCAAGTCAGCTTCTTCCAACTTCTGCCTGCTTTTTCTAGCCACACTGACAGCTGATTGGATAGTGCCCACCGACACTGTGGGTGGGTCTTCCTGATGGTGGGTCTTCCTCTCCCAATCCACTGACTCAAATGTTAATTTCTTCTGGCAACACCCAGAAACACACAAATAAACCCACTTAATTGACACTTAATATTAACTATCACAGTGTGGATAAAAAAATAGGTGTTAAGAGTTAGAAAAGAACTTAGATAATCCTTCTAGTCCAGTATGACCATTTCTTAAACTAACATCCACAAACTGTAGATGGACTTCTGTGAACCACTTGAAAATATAGGTAAAATGTGTGTAAATCTGAATGTCCATGTTTTTTTCTAGGTAGAATATTCATAGCTTTTCTCATATTTTCAAAGTAGAACATGATTCATAAAATGATAAGAATTTACCCTTTTACTTTATAAATTAAGTGTCAGGAAAGTACATATTTTGGTTAAAGTAATATAGGGACTAAAATGCTGATAGAGCTAGGAGAAGAAACAAGACTTACTGTTTTTCCTCCCAGAAGCCTTGAAAAGTGTATTAGGCCATTTTCATATTGCTATAAAGGAATGCCCAAGACTGGCTAATTTATAAAGAAAAGAGGTTTAATTGGCTCATGGTTCTGCAGGCTGTACAGAAGCACAGTGCCATCTGCTTCTGGGAGGCCTCAGGTAGCTTCCAATCATGGTGGAAGGCAAAAGGGCGGAGGCACATCACATGGAAAAAGTAGGAGCAGGAGAGAAGCAGGAGATGCCACACACTTTCTAAATAACCAGATCTTGTGAGAATTCACTCACTATCATGAGAACAGCACCAAGGGGATGGTGCTAAACCATTCATGAGATATCCACTCCCATGATCCAATCACCTCCCACCAGGCCCTACCTCCAACACTGGGAATTACAATTCAACATGAGATATGGGCAGGGACACAGATCCAAACTATATCAACAAGCATGTTCATTAATTTATTCATTTAACCATCCCTAAGTGCCTACTGTGCACTATTCACTGTTGTAGGTGCTAAGCATAGAGTACTGAGCTAAGCAGACAAATATCCCTGCCCTCATAGAACTTACCCTCTAGAAGAGTCAGACAATAACAAGTAAACAAAGAAAACCTGTACTGTGTCAGAAGGTGATTAGTGCCATGGAGAAAAACACCAAGAAAGGGGATGGGAAGTACCTTAGGGGAGGGCTCATGCTGCTTTAAATACAGAAGTCAGGGAAGGTCTCTCTGGAATGGAGATTGTGAGCTGTCAGTGAATTACAATCAATTATTGTTTACTTTGTGGAGTTATATTCTATAAAGTTGCCAGAAACATGGAATTAGCAAGTACTAAACCATTTCTCTCAGAGGAGAGACAGGGCTAGGCTCCTGTGAGCGTCTGGTCGCAATACCTCCATCAACCGATCAATTGATAACTTTGTTTTATGTTTGTTCCTGTCTAAAGACACCTTCTTCCATACATATTGTTGACTCATTGACATTAATCTCAAGGGCAGCTGACTATGACTCATGCTTGAATGAAGCTTATCTAGCATGTATTCTCTGTTGGACATACAGCCTTCTTGCATGTAGGAACAAAGACAGCACTTCAGGGATGTGTTGAGGACATTTTAAACAGTGAAATCACCAGCAGAAAGAATGAAAATATAAAAAATATGGCACATATAGGCTGCAAAAAGGGCGCTTGTTCACAGTATGGGGCTGAAACAAGAAGTTGGAACACTGCCTTGTTAGACCTCACCCAAGGATGTGTGTGTTGGATGTCTCAAATTTTTCACCACCCTGCGCATGTTCTTGAATGATTACAAAAGAACTGCAAGTTTTGACTTTGGGGTTATAAATACATTTGAGAAAGCAGGTGAATTTGCAAGTATGGAATCCACAAATAATGAGACCTTATTGGTGTTAGCTTGCTGGAAAAAGAAGGAGGATTTCTTGGAAGGCGACTTGAATTGATAGCAGCGGGTTTCCTGATTCCCTGCTCAGTGCTCTATAGTGGTTTAAATTTTGTGGTTATTCTAGGCTGGGCACGGTGGGTCATGCCTATAATCTCAGTAATTTGGGAGGTTGAGGTGGGCAGATCACCTGAGGTCAGGAGTTCAAGACCAGCATGGCCAAAATGATGAAACCCCATCACTACTAAAAATACAAACATTGGCTGGGTGTGGTGGCAGGCACCTGTAATCCCAGCTACTGGGGAGGCTGAGGCAGGAGAACGGCTTAAGGCCAGGAGGCAGAGGTTGCAGTGAGCTGAGATTGCACCACTGCACTCCAGCCTAGGCGACAGAGTGAGACTCCCTCTCAAAAAAATTTTTTTGGTTGTTCTAAACATTTGTCCCCAATAAGCTTTGGTATAAGACTTTCCTCTATAAGCCACTCGAATGCTATTGAGTGGGAAAAAAGGAAAGAGTTAGAAAAGCCAGATGCAGAAGCAGAGAAACTTTTCCATCCAGGAGTTTTGTTCTGGCAGATAGCCTGCTTATGTTTCCTGTGGACCTTTAAATTTGGGGACCTAATTCTAGCCACTGTGCAGGCATAATTCGCAACTCATTCCAGTGTAATTAATTCCTCCTCCCCACCTCACCTCTAACTCCCCCACTTCCCTATTTCCAAACATGACCCAAAAAAGGAATTAACAAAATTTCTTTTCTGATTTGTGACTTGTCCCAAAGAGCATGGTGCCTCCAATTGGGTGATTTCTATCAAAAAGTTGAGAGCAATTTTATGTTGTCTTTAAACCAGAACTCTTCCCTCCTGGGAACACAATTCCAATTTTTGTAATGAAAATCATTGGAAACAGGAATTTTTGTAAAAAGTAGCTTGAGAAAGGCAGTTACAGAAAACAGGGCTCAGCAATGCAGCTTGACCATGGTAAGAAAAGTTCTTGAGTGGAGTGATTGTATCTAGGCCCCGGATTGAGCAAGGGACAAAGCTCAGTGGCTAGACCCAGCTGTATTAGTCTGTTCCCACACTACTGTAAGGAAATACCTGAGACTGGATAATTTATAAAGAAAAGAGGTTTAATTGGCTCATGGTTCTGCAGGCTGTACAGGAAGCATAGCAGCTTCTGTTTCTGGGGAAGCCTCAGGAAGCTTTCCATCATGGCAGAAGGCAAAGGAGGAGTAAGACATCTCACATGGCCAGAGCAGAAGGAAGAGAGGGAGGGGGAAGCTACACACTTTTAAACAGCTAGATATCACGAGAACTCAATATCATGATGACAGCACTAACGTGGATGGTGTTAAACCATGAGAATCTGCCCCAGGATCCAGTCACTTCCTGTTGCAGGCCAAAAGAATGAGGGTCGTGATCAACTCAGTATACCACTGGAGGCTATATGAGTAAACAGCAAACTGTTCTCATGAAAGCAGGTTGTTGGCAAACTGACAAACTGTGTCTGCCACCCAGAAGGAATGCTGAGGGCAGTCATGCCCCAAGTGCAGTGTTTTTTGTGATTAGGCATATCTGAAGCTTGTTATCAATAATGTGAACCTGTGATCAATTAAGCAGCTGACCAATCGTTGCCTCCTCTACCCTGCTCTTTCTACCCAATAAACACAAAGGACTATAGAAGCTCAGGGTGGCTGCCCTTGCTCACTAGAAGCTGGGAGCCCTCTTCTTCTTCCTTCACCCCTTCCTTTAAAATAGTTACTTTTGTCTTAAGTTCTTATTTCTGCATTTGTCCCCCTTCGTTCAGTCCCGTAGTAACCATGGCAAACCGCAGCAACCTCCCTCAAGGCCCCACCTCCAATACTGGGGATTACCATTGAACAAGAGATTTGGGTGGAGAGTCAGATCCAAACCGTATCAGCAGCCCTACTTGTACTCACCGTGTAACATTGGGGAAGTCTTTCCTATTTTCTGTTCTTCCATTTTCTAATTGTGAAATGAGGGGTTGAATACTTCAGAAGATAACACAGGCTGAGACACTAGAAAGACAAAATAAAATCAAAGTATACTGTTTGTCTACTTTATTAATTTATTTAAAAGTATTTTGAAGAAGGTTTTGACCTACTTCACTTCTAAACAAATCTTGCTAAGGCCAAAAAATTTTAGAGTTTTTAGGGTTTTAGAGTCTCCATTGATGTGCACTAAATGTCTGTATTTATACAGTCTTGTGATATGGTTTGGCCATATCTTCACCCAAATCTAGACTTGAATTTTATCTCCCAGAATTCCTACGTGTTGTGGGAGAGACTCAGGGGGAGGTAATTGAATCATGGGGGCTGGTCATTCTCATGCAATTCTCATGATAGTGAGTAAGTTTCAAGAGATCTGATGGGTTTATCAGGGGTTTCCGCTTTTGCTTCTTTCTCATTTTCTGTTGTCTGCTGCTCTATGAGATGTGCCTTTCACCTTCCACCATGATTCTGAGGCCACTCCAGCCATGTGGAACTGTAAGTCCAATTGAACTTCTTTTTGTTCCCAGTTTCGGGAATGTCTTTATTAGCAGCATGAAAATGGACTACAGTAAATTGGTACCAGTAGAGTGGGGTGCTGCTGAAAAGATACCCAAAAATGTGGAAGCAACTTTGGAACTGGGTAACAGGCAGAGGTTGGAACAGTTTGGAGGGCTCAGAAGAAGACAGGAAAATGTGGGAAAGTTTGGAACCTCCTAGAGACTTGTTGAATGGCTTTGACAAAAATGCTGTTAGCAATATGGACAATAAGATCCAGGCTGAGGTGGTCTCAGATAGAGATGAGGAACTTGTTGGGAACTAGAGCAAAGGTGACTCTTGTTATGTTTTAGCAAAGAGACTGGTGGCATTTTGCCCCTGCCCTAGAGATTTGTGGAACTTTGAACTTGGGAGATGATTTAGGGTATCTGGCAGAAGAAATATCTAAGCAGCAAAGCATTCAAAAGGTGACTTGGGTGCTGTTAAAAGCATTCCATTTTAAAAGGGGAACAGAGAATAAAAGTTCCAAAAATTTGCAGCCTGATGATGCAGTAGAAAAGAAAAACCCATCTTTTGAGGAGAAATTCAAGCCACCTGTAGATATTTGCATAAGTAGCAAGGAGCCTAATGTTAATCGCCAAGACCATGGGGAAAATGTCACCAGGCCATGTCAGAGACATTCATGGCAGCCCCTTCCATCACAGGTCCAGAGGCCCAGGAGGAAAAAGTGATTTTGTGGGCTGAGCCCAGGGTCCCTGTGTCATGTGCAGCCCAGGGACTTGGTGCCCTGTGTCTCAGCTGCTCCAGCCATGGCTGGAAGGGGCCAACGTGGAGCTTGGGCTGTGGCTTCAGAGGGTGGAAACCCCAAGCCTTGGCAGCTTCCATGTGGTGTCGAGCCCACGGGTGCACAGAAGTCAAGAATTAAGGTTTGGGAACCTCTGCTTAGATTTCAGAAAATGTATAGAAATGCCTGGATGCCCAGGCAAAAGTTTGCTGCAGGGGTGGGGCCCTCATGGAGAACCTCTGCTAGGGCAGTGTGGAAGGGAAATGTGGGGTCAGAGCCCCCATAAAGAGTCCCTACTGGGGCACCACCTAATGAAGCTGTAAGAGGGCCACCATCCTCCAGACCCCAGAATGGTATATCCATTGACAGCTTGCACTGTGCACCTGGAAAAGCCATAGACTCTCAATGCCAGCCCATGAAAGCAGCCAGGAGGGAGGCTGTACTCTGCAAAGCCACATGGCAGAGCTGCCCAAGACCATGGGAACCCACCTCTTATATCAGTGTGACCTCAATATGAAACCTGGAGTCAAAGGAGATTGCTTTGGATCTTTAAAATTTGACTTCCCTGCTGGATTTGGGACTTGCGTGGGCCTTATAACTCCTTTGTTTTGGCCAACTTCTCCCATTTGGAATGGCTGTATTTACCCAGTACCTGTACCCCCATTGTATCTAGGAAGTAACTAGGTTGCTTTTGATTTTACAGGCTCATAGGCAGAAGGGACTTTCATTGTGTCAGATGAGACTTTGGACTGTGGACTTTTGGATTAATGCTGAAATGAGTTAAGACTTTGGGGGACTGTTGGGAAGGCATGATCGGTTTTGAAATGTGAGGACATGAGATTTGGAGGGACCAGAGGTGGAATGATATGGTTTGGTTGTGTCTGCACACAAATCTCAACTTGAATTATATCTCCCAGAATTCTCACGTTTTGTGAGAGGGACCCGGGGGAGGTAATTAAATCAAGGTGGCCCGTCTTTCCCGTGCTATTCTCCTAATAATGAGAATTTTCCTTCTCTTTATGAGGCCTATTCACCTGTGCTCTTTCTTTGGAAAACCTATGTTCCCATTTGTCCTTTTAGGAGGGGTTCATTTGTTCAATTTTTAAGAACACACTTGTGTCTCACCTAATCCATGAAGCCTTTCAAGAACAGGTTTATTTGCCAGGTTTATTTGAATTTCTCCACCCCATATTAGGGGAGAGTTCCAGCAAAGCTCCGATAACTCTGGTAAACTTACTTATACACTCATCTTCCTCACTAAACTGTAAATCCTTGACACACATGAATAAATCTCATGAAATCTGATGTGTTTATCAGAGGTTTCCACTTTTGCTTTTTTTTCATTGTCTCTTGTCTGCCACCCTGTGAAACATGCCTTTCACCTTCCACCATGATTGTGAGACCTCCCCAACCATGTGGAACTGTAAGTCCAATTGAACCTCTTTTTGTTCCCAGTTTTGGGTATAGCAGCACAAAATGAACTAATACGTTGTGGTACTCTCGGTAAGAAAGTCTAATTCCTTAGCAAAGGATCTAACATGTTTTATGATTTAACCCTTGCCTACCAACTCAGCCTTACCTCTCCTCATCCCCTCCTCTCTCCCACCTTTGCCATTATTCACCCCACATCAAACCATGAAGAATGTCTTCACTTCCTTCTCTTTATCAGGCCTATTCACCTGTGCTCTCTCTTTGGAAAACCCATGTTCCCATTTGTCCTTTTGGGAGGGGTTCATTTGTTCAATGTTTAAGAACACGCTTGTGTCTCACCTAATCCATGAAGCCTTTCAAGATCATTGCCAGGTTTATCTGAATTCCTCCACCCCATACCAGTGGAGAGTTCCGGCAAAGCTCTGGTAACTCTGGCAAACTTACTTATTTGTACACTCATCTTCCTCACTAAACTGCGAATCCTTGACACACATGTGTACAGTCATGCACTGCATAATGAGATTTTGCTTGCATATACAATGACAATCCCATAAAATTATAATGAAGCTGGAAAATTCCTATCATCTTATGACTTTGTAGTCCTCATGACATCATAGGGCAGCACATTAATCACGTGTTTGTGGTGGTGCTGGTGTGAGCAAACCTACTGCACTGCCAGTCATACAAAAGTATAGCACATGCAATTATGTATAGTACATAATACTTGGTAATAACCATAAATAACTGTATTACTGGTTATGTATTTACTATACATTTATCATTATTTTAGAGTGTACATTCTCTACTTTAAAAAAGGTCAACTGTGAAACAGCCTCAGGCAGGTCCTTTAGGCAGTAATTCAGAAGAAGACATTTCTGTCATAGGAAATTTCACAGGAAGTAGGTAAGATATGTGAACCTAATGTTGAAATGCTGTCTCCTATGACAACTCCATGTGTGTTATTGCCCCGAGGACCTTCTAGTGGGACAAGATGTGAAGGTGAAAGACAGTGATATTGATGATCTTGACCTTAAATTAATGTGTGTTTGTGCCTTATTTTTTAACAAAAAAGTATAAAGTTAAAAAAATAAAGTTTATAAAGTATATAAAGAAAGAAAATATTTTTGCACAGTTGAACAGTGCGTTTGTATTTTTAGCTAAGTGGTATTACAACAGGGTCAAAAAGCTAAAAAGAGTTTAAAAAGTTACAGTAAGCTAAGGTTAATTTACTTATTGAAGAAAGAAAATTTTCTTGATGAAGTATAGCTTAAACATAAAGTGTTTATAAAATCTACAGTAGTATACAGTAATGACCTAGGCCTTCATATTCACTCACTCACTCTCTGACTTATCCAGGGCAACTTCCAGTCCTGCAAGCTCCTTTCTTGGTGAGTGACCTATACAAGTGTACCAGTTCTTTTTTTTATATTGTATTTTGATTGTACCTTTTATATGTTTTGATACAGAAATACATAACATTGTGTTACAATTACTTACAGTATTCAGTATAATAACATGCTATACAGGTTTGTTGCCTAGGAACAATAGGCCATACCATATAGCCTAGGTGTGTGGTAGGCTATACCATCTAGGGTTGTGTAAGTACATTCTATGGTATTCACGTGAGAAAATCAACAAATGATGCATTTCTCAGAACATATTCCCATAATTAAGTGATGCACGACTGTATCTTTTTACCCCAAACCCAGAGAAGTGTTTGACAGATGGTAGATACTCAAGAATGTCTCATGAATGAAGAATTAATTAATTAATGGATCCAAAATAAAGAACATGTGTGGAAAACTGAGGCATGCTTACCACAAATGAAGGGGTCAACTTCTACTTAGCAACAGCTGTGAATGCCATGATAAATGTGGGCCCAGTATTGCCAGATCTTCCAATTTTTCAAGACAAGCAAAAAAATGTGATAAATGTGATTGTATTGTGGAAAATATTATAATTTTTAATATTTTCAAGTCCTTTAAAATTATTTAAAATCTGGCCTGGCAAACATAGTGTACACTTTCAAGTGTGCAATCTTTCCCTGAGAAGAAAATCCACGTTCCTTTGCATATAATCCATGCCTTTCCAAACTGGAACTTGCCTGCCTTTATTCTCAACTGGGCACTCTTGGCAATCACTTTCAGTTGCTATTTTAGTTTCAGTGTTTTGGTAACAATTCATATTCTGCAAGACCATTTCTTCTTATAGGTTTCTCTTTCATTCTTTAATAGGAGAATTTCTCTCACATTTCAACCCCAGGTTCACATATCTTACCTATTTCCTATGAATACTTCTACTCCATAGAAAGAGACACTCTCTCCTCCAGGATCCAGTAGAGCTCTGGGTGGACTTCTGTTATTGTTCTTGACCCTGTAGAGTATAGTCATTTGTCTGTGAGCTATTCCAAACCATTCTTTTATTTATATATTTTTGAAAAATGTGTTCAGTTCCTTCACTGTGCCAGATACTGTGTGGCTATTAAGGATTCAGATGTAAAATCAACATTCTCATGGATTCCAGGGAGCATTCCATGTAAAAGGGACTGTATTTGTCTCTGAATCTCTATCACTTTGCACCAAATGATAGGGACTCGGTAAATTTTATTAAATGAGTAAAGTATACAGTGCTAATTTTCTGAGGATTTATGATGAACAATGCACTGCGGAGGAAGCAAAAAATATATACTATGGTGTCTTGCACATAGCAAGTACCACAGGAATACTTGGAAATGTTAATAAGAAGTGAAGCCCTCTGGATTTTTATGATTTTCCTGGGGATATCTATATATCTAGCTGCATCTATATCTACATACAGATGTAGATATATCAATGGAAAATAATAATTGCATTTGAAGTTCTATATATAAAGTAGATTATAAGTGTTACAGAAGTTTCATATAACAAAAGGTAACCACGGGATGGGGCAATTAAGGAAGAAATCAGTAAAGAAGTGGTTTCTGAGTTGTGGGTTAAAAGATTAATATGATTAGGTTGGGGGAGAAGAATGGAGCTCATGTTTATGGATACAGGTAGTGATGTAGGAATGGGCAAGATTTATTTGGAGGTGAGCCAAGGGGAAGAAAATAAGGGAAGTAATATTTAATGAACACCTTCTATGGACCATACGTGATGATACACATATCACACATCATTATCTCATATCCTTACCACAGCCAGGCTGTAAGCTCCATAAATACAGGACCTTCTCTACTTGATTCATCACTGTATGCTTGCACCAAGCACTGCGTGTTGCACATAGTAGGCATTCATGAATATTTTCTAATAAAGGAATGGATGACCCTACAAACGAGATACAAATAAGCAAACCTAAGCTCCAAGATGGACAGTGACTTGCCTGATGTCCAGGCCAGTAGTTCTCAAAGCATGGTCCTTGGATTAGCACCATCAGCATCCCTGGGGAACTTGTTAGGAAGAAAACTTCTTCAGACCTACTGAATCAGAAATCCAGGTGCTTCTGACTCACACCAAAGTTTGAGACATACTCATGCAGGGTATCAAGTGACAGTGCAAGGTCTGTCTGGCTTAGAATCCTAACTGGGGTCTGCCTATAGCCAAGAAATTATTTAAGACTACATTTTCCAAAGTTGGTTTGGTGGAACATTTTCTGCCCAATGTTAATAAATATTACTTGACAAAAAAGTTCCATGCCCCAGATATGTTTGGGAAATACTGCACTAAGCAAGGTAAAAAAGTTTCTTTACTACAGAAATTTTCCAGGGTTTTGAAGTGCACTGTATTGTGCATTTCTGGGAAGGGAATATGATTTCCCAGTCTTATCTGAAGAAGAAGAGCATAGTAGTGAGTGTGGGCTTCAGTGGCTGACCACCTCAAATTCTGTCCTTACCATTGACTAACTTTGTGATCGTGGGCAGTTAGCTAATAGCTATCTCTTAGTTTCCTAACCTGTAAATGGATAATAATAATTCCTACTTCATGGAGATTTTGTGGAGATTAAATAATAGTGCAAGTAAATAATTTACCACAATTTCTGGTATACAGTAAGCTTGCAATAGATTTTAGCCATTACAATTATTATTTTTTAAAAATTTTAGGTTCAGGGGTACAAGTCAAGGTTTGTCATGTAGGTTAGCTCATGTCATGGGGGTTTATTACACAGATTATGTTATCACCCATGTATTAAGCCCAGTACCCAACAGTTATTTTTTCTGCTCCTCTCCCTCCTCTCACCTTTCATCCTCAAGTAGACCCCAGTGTCCGTTGTTACTTTCTTTGTGTTCATGAGTTCTCATTATTTAGCTCCCACTTTTAAGTGAGAACTTGTGGTATTTGTTTTTCTGTTCCTGTGTTAGTTTGCTGAGAATAATGGCCTCCAGCTCCAACTATGTTCCCGCAAAGACATGATCTTGTCCTTTTTTGTGGCTGCATAGAATTCCACGGTTGATATGTACCACATTTTCGTTGTCCAATCTGTCATTCATGGACATTTAGGTTGATTCCATGTCCTGGCTATTGTAAATAACGCTGCAATGAACATTTGCATGCATGTGTCTTTATGGTAGAATGATTTATATTCTCTTGGGTATATACCCAGTAATTAGATTGCTGGATAGAATGGTAGTTCTGCTTTTAGCTCCTTGAGAAATCGCCACACTGCTTTCCACAATGGTTGAACTAATTTACACTCCCACCAACAGTGATATGCATTCCTTTTTTTCAGCAACCTTGCAAGCATCTGTTGTTTTTTGACTTTTTAGTAACAGCTATCCTGACGGGTGTGAGATGGTACCTCACTGTGGTTTTGATTTACCTTTTTCTAATGATCAGTTATATTGAGCTTTTTTTCATATGCTGTTGGCCACATGTATATCTTATTTTGAAAAGTGTGTCTGCTCATGTCCTTTGCCACTTTTCAATGGAGTTGTTTTTCTCTTGAAAATTTGTCTAAGTTTCTTATAGATGCTGGATAGTAGACCTTTGACAGATGCATACTTTGCAGATATTTTCTCCCATTCTGTAGGTTATCTGTTTACTCTGTTGATAGTTTCTTTTGCTGTGCAGATGCTCTTAAGCTTAATTAGATCTCATTTGTCAATTTTTGCTTTTGTTGTGATTGCTTTTTTTGTGCTGTTCCTATGTCCAGGATGGTATTGCTTAGGTTATCTTACAGGGTTTTTATAGTTTTGGGTTTTATATTTAGGTCTTTAATCCATCTTGAGTTGATTTTTGTATATGGTGTAAGGAAGGGGTCTAGCTTCAATCTTTTGCATATGGCTAGCCAGTTATCTCCACACCATTTATTAAATAGGGAATCCTTTCCCCATTGCTTGTTTTTGTCATTTTAGTCAAAAATCAGATGGTTATAGGTGTGTAGCCTTGTTTCTGGGCTCTCTATTCTGTTCCATTGGTCCACATGTCTGTTTTTGTACCAGTACCATGCTGTTTTGGTTTCTGTAGCCCAGTAGTATAGTTTGCAGTTGGGTAATGTGATGGCTCCACCCTTTTCTTTTTACTTAGGATTACCTTGGCCATTCAGGCTGTTTTTCGGTCCCATATGAATTTTAAAATAGTTTTTTTCTAACTCTGTGAAGAATGTCATTTGTAGTTTGATAGGAATAGCATTGAATCTGTACATTGCTTTGGGCAGCATGGCCCTTTAAATAATATTGATCCTCACTATCCATGAGCATGGGATGTTCTTCCATTTGTTTGTTTCTTCTTTGATTTATTTGAACAGTGTTTTGCAATTCTTACGGTGGAGATCTTTTGCCCCCTTGGTTAGCTGTATTCCTAGGTATTTATTCTTTTCATGGCATTTGTGAATAGGATTGCCTTTCTGATTTGGCTTCAGCTTGGCTATTGTTAATGTATAGAAACGCTAGTAACTTTTGTACATTGATTTTCTATCTTGACACATTGCTGAAGTTTTTTTTATCAGCTGAAGGAGCTTTTGGGGTCCTCTAGATGTAGATTCATGTTGTCTGCAAACAGGAATACTTTGAATTCCTCTCTTCCTACTTGGATGCCCTTCATTTTTTTTCTCTTGCCTGATTTCTGTGGCTAGAACTTCCAATACCATGTTGAACAGTAGCACTGAGAGATGGCATCCTTGTCTTGTGCCAGTTTTCAAGTGGAATGCTTCCAGCTTTTGCCCATTCAATATGATGTTGGCCACAGGTTTATCATAGATGGCTCTTATTATTTTGAGGTATGTTCATTCAATACCTAGTTTTTTAAGAGTTTTTTTTTTTAACATGAAGGGACGTTGACTTTTATTAAAAGCCTTTTCTTCATCTGTTGAGATAATCATGTGGTTTTTGTCTTTAGTTCTGCTTATGTAATAAATCACATTTATTGATTTGCATATGTTGAACCAACCTTGCATCCTGGAGATGAAGACTACTTAATCATGGTGAATTAGCTTTTTGATATGCCACTGGATTCAGTTTGCAAGTATTTTGTTGGCGATTTTTGCATCAAGATTCATCAACAATATTGGCCTAAAGTCTTCTTTTTTTCTTGTGTTTCTTCCAGGTTTGGGTATCAGTATGATGCCAGCCTCATAGAATGAGTTGGGGAGAAGACCCTTCTCCTCAATTTTTTTGGAATAGTTTCAGTAGAAATGGCACCAGCTCTTCTTTGTACATCTGGTAGAATTCAGCTATGAATTCTTCTAGTTCTGGGCTTTTCATGGTTGGTAGGCTATTTTTTACTGATTCAATTTCAGAGCTCATTATTTGTCTGTTTAGGAAATTAATTTCTTCCTGGTTCAGTCTTGGAAGGGTGTAAATGTCCAGGAATTTATCTGTCTCTTCTAGGCTTTCTAGTTTGTGTGCACAGAGGTGTTTGTAGTAGTTTCTGATGGTTATTTTTATTTCAGTGGGGTCAGTGGTAACGTCCCTTTTGTTATTTCTAATTGTGTTTATTGGAATCTTCTCTCTTTTCTTCTTTATTAGTCTAGCTAGCAGCCTATCTATATTATTAGTCTTTTCAAAAAATAAACTCCTGGATTCATTGATCTTTTGAATTTTTTTTGTGTCTTGATTTCCTTCAGTTCATCTCTGATTCTGCTTTGTTGTCTTCTGCTACCTTTGGGGTTGATTTGCTCTGGCTTCTCTAATTCTTTCAGTTGTGATGTTAAGTTGTTAATTTGAGATCTGTCCAGCTTTTTGATGTGGGCATTTAGTGCTATGAATCTTCCTCTTAATAATGCCTTAGCTGTGTTGCAGAGATTCTGGTATGTTGTATATTTGTTCTCATTAGTTTCAAACAACTTCTTGATTTCTGCCTTAATTTCATTATTTACCCAAAAGTCATTCAGGAGCATGTTATTTCATTTCTATGTAATTGCATGGTTTTGAGTGATTTTCTTAGCCTTGACTTCTATTTTTATTGTGTTGTGGTCCAACCGTGTTTTTGGTATGATTTTGCTTCTTTTGCATTTGCTGAGGATTGTTTCATGTCAAACTATATGGTCTATTTTAGAGTATGTGCCATGTGGCAATAAGAAGAATGTATATTCTGTTGCTTAGCAGGAGAGAGTTCTGTAGAGGTCTATCAGATCCATTTGGTCCAATGTTGAGCTTAAGTCTTGAATATCTTTGTTAAATTTCTGCCTCAATTATCTGTCTAATACTGTCAGTGAAGTGTTGAAGGCTCCCACTGTTATTCTGTGGGAGTCTGTGTCTCTTTGCAGGTCTCTAAGAGCTTGTTCTACAAATCTGGGTGCTCCTGTGGTGAGTACATATATACTTAGGAGAGTTAGGTCTTCTTGTTCAATTGAACGTTTTATCATTATGTAGTGTCCTTCTTTGTCTTTTTTGATCTTTGTTGATTTAAAGTCTGTTTTGTTTGAAATTAGGATTGTAAACCCTGATTTTTTTCTGTTTCTCATTTTCTTTGTAGATTTTCCTTCTTCCCTTTATTTTGAGTCTATGGGTGTCATTTCATGTGAGACAGATCCCTTGAAGACAGTATACCTTTGAGTCCTTCCTTTTTATCCAGCTTGCCACTCTATGCCTTTTAATTGAGGCATTTAGTCTGTTTACATTCAAGGTTAGCATGGATGTGTATGGATTTGATCCTGTCATTGTGTTGTTAGCTGGTTATTAGGCTGGTTTGTTTGTGTGATTGCTTTATAATGTCACTGGTCGGTTTGTATTTAAGTGTGTTTTTGTGTTAACCGGTAGTGCTTTTTCCTTTCTATATTTAGTACTCCTTTATTTATTTTTATTTTTATTTTTATTTTTTGAGATGGAATCTCTCTCTGTCACCCAGGCTGGAGTATAGTGGCACGATCTTGGCTCACTGCAACCTCTGCCTCCCAGATTCAAGCAATTCTCCTGCCTCAGCCTCCCAAGTAGCTGAGATTACAGGCATGTGCCACCATGCCCAGCTAATTTTTTTGTATTTTTAGTAGAGACGAGGTTTCACCATATTGGCCAGGCTGGTCTCGAACTCCTGACCTTGTGATCCACCCACCTCGACCTCCCAAAGTGCTGGGATTACAAGCGTGAGCCACCGCACCCGGCCCCTTTTATTTTATTTTATTTTATTTTATTTTATTTTATTTTATTTTATTTTATTTTATTCTGAGTGAGAGTAGTCTCACTCTGTTGCCCAGGCTGGAGTGCAGTGGTGTGATCTTGGCTCACTGCAAACTCTGCCTCCTGGGTTCAAGCAATTCTTCTGCCTCAGCCTCCAAAGTATCTGGGATTACAGGCATGTGCCAAAATGCCTGGCTAATTTTTGCACTTTTAGTAGAGACGGGGTTTCACCATGTTGGCCAGGCTGGCATTGAACTCCTGACCTCAAGCGATCTGCCTGCCTTGGCCTCCCAAAGTGCTGGGATTACAGCCATGACCCACCGCACCCAGCCTTTAGTACTCCTTTCAAGATTTCTTGTAAGGCAGGTCTGGTAGTAAACAAACTCCCTCCTTCAACATTTGCTTATCTGGAAAAAAATCTTATTTCTCCTTTGCTTAGAAAGCTTAATTTGGCTAGATATGAAATTCTTGTTTGAAGGTTTTTTCTGTAAGAATATTTGTTTCGTTTTTCGTTTTTTTGAGACGGAGTCTCACTCTGTCACTGGGCTGGAGTGCAATCTTGGCTCACTGCAACCTCCGCCTCCTGAATTCAAGTGATTCCCCTGCCTCAGCCTCCCGAGTAGCTGGGACTACAGGTGTGCACTACCACACCTGGATAATTTTTTGTATTTTTAGTAGAGATGGGGTTTCACCATGTTGGCCAGGATGGTCTCGATCTCCTGACCTCATGATCTTCCCGCCTCAGCCTCCCAAAGTGCTAGGATTATAGGCATGAGGCACCGCGCCTGGCCTCTGTAAGAACATTGAATACAGGCCCCGAATATCTTCTGGCTTGTAGAGTTTCAGCTGAGAGGGCTGCCGTTACCTGCATGGGGTTCCCTTTGCAGGTGACCTGTCCTTTCTTTTTAGCTGCCTTTAACATTCTTTCTTTTATTTTGGCCTTGGAAAATCTGATGATTATCTGTCTTGAGGATAATCTTCTTGTGTAGAATCTTGCAGGGGTTCTCAGTTTCACTGGACTGGGTTTTGCTGTTCTCCTGAATCTTGATGATCTTCATTTCTATACATGTTCTGAATTCTATTTCTATCATTTCAGCCAACTCAGCCTGGTTAAGAGCTCTTGTTGGAGAATTTGGTGTGGTCATTTGGAGGACACTGGCCATTTGGGTTACCAGAGTTCTTTCATTGGTTATTCCTCAACTCTGTGTGTAGGTGTTCCTTTAACTGCAGTGTAGATTCAGTATAGTTAATAGACTTCTTTTCTGGTTCTTTTCACATGGCCAAGGCTTTGTGCAGGGTCTTTATTTGAAGCTGACTTCTTGTCTTTGGTTTCACGGGGGGTGGGGGGCATGTTAGTGAGGTATTTTTAATGTTGAAGCTTTGGGATGTGATCCAGTAGGTGGCATTTAGGCATATTGGTCAGTTGGTAGACTCTTGCTTGGTTATGTGGCTCTCTTATGTTTCCTCACAGTTGCAGCTGTGTTCCCTCTCAATGCTCTGAAAGTGTGGGCTCCTCTCCCCATTGAGTGCTGGCTGTAGATTGCAGCTTGGCACTCCTAGGCTGCCCACTGCAGCTCTGGGGCAATCTCAGGGTTTATGTTCCTCCCCTAACTTGGAGGCAGCAAAAAAGGGACCTTAGTAGTGGTAGTGGCCAAGGGTCTTTTGCTTGTCTCCTGGGGGTGCCACCACAGAGAGATGCAGGTCAGAAATTGCTCAGTACATTCAGCCCAGGATGGAAGGTCTGTGCTGTGGGCCTAAGCTGAGGGATCCCTATCTGGTGATGTGCAGTGGGGGATGAGACCTGTGGTAGATGGACTGGCCTCCTCTCCTTGGGTCAACTGCAACTTGTTGGAGGTATGGATAAGACACTTAGGGTCTTTACTCCTTCATTAGTCCAAGGGTAGCAAGGGCAGTTCCCCAGCAAAGGCGTGGCAGAAGGGCTTTAAGTTGTCCCTAGGGGCTCTGTCTATGGAGTTGCAAAGCTGCTATTGGCTTAATAGCCCCAGCAAGGGGTGGCTGGAGGCCCAAGCCTGGATGACCTGCCTGGTGAGAAGATATGGGAAGAGGCACCCAGGTAACAGTCTAGCCAGTTTCCCATAGAGCTGCTGTGGTATGCTGGGGGTCCACTCAAGTTTCTAGTCACTCCGGATTTTCTAGTACCTAACGAAACAGCAAAGATGTTTGCCTGGCCCTCCCTCTGGAAGCACCGTCCCAGGGAGGTATAGACTTATCACAGGCCCAAATGCACCTGTAGGAGGTGGCTGGAGACCCCAGTTGGGAGATCCCACCCAGTGAGGAGAAATGGGATCACAGAACTGCTTAAAAATGCAGTCTGACCAGGATTTGGTAGAACAGCTTTGTTGTGCGGGGGGTCCTCTTTGACCCCTGGTTGCCTCAGACTCTCCAAGGTCCCAAGGCTGGAATGGCTAAGTCAGCCAAACAGCAAAGATGGCGGCCTGCCCCTCCCCCTGGGAGCTTCATCTCAAGGAGGTATAATGCTGTTACCAGTGTGGCTGGCTGGAATTCCAAGCCAGAGCATCTTATCCTGTGAGGTGCTGTGGAAGCGGAGCCTGCAGACTGTCACTATTCAGCCCCCTTGATTCAGCCCCTTTCCTAGGAGTATGTACAAGGATCTAACCTCCTGCTTGCCAGAGTTGCAGCTGCTTTTGCTGGGAAGCCCAGAAAGCTTGGATATCTAAGGCTCCTTGGTCTCCACACGTGCCTGAGTAGCTGCTCCTCCAAAACTCCATTAGCTCTGTGTGTCAGACTGAAGGCCCTGGTGGTATGGGTTCATGAGGGGATCTTCTGAACTTGGGGTTGCAAAGATCCATGGGAGAAATGTGGGTTCCCAGGGTTGCACATTCCCTCATCAGTTCTCTGGACGGGGTAGCTTTCTCTGTGGGTCAGGTTGTTTCCAATGCATGTACCTGGATATTTCAGTTGAAGGTGCTGTATTTACTTGCCCTTTCCATTCCTCTCTATGAGAGCAGGGCATACCAGCTGCTTCCAGTCAGCCATCTTGGCCACCCCCTACAATTATTCTTATTGTTAATATTATCAATAATTTTAGAAAATACTGCACATTGACTTACTCAACATCCATGTCAACCCCTCTCTAGGGTGCCTTCCTATGCTAGCTGGAAATCTAAAACTGCATTTGCCAGACAGCCTTGAGCTAAGGGGCAGAGTGTGACCTGGGTTACCCTTGGCAGGCAGCTGCAGTGGCAGTAGGGATATCTGCTAGTCTGACTACCAAACATGTAGTTGACAGACCAGTACCATTGGCATCACTTGAGGGCTTGTTAGAAATGAAGAAGCTCAGGCCATATGTCAGACCTACAGAATTGGAATCTGGATTAACCATGTACCAGCAGATGTGTGCGCATATTAAAAGTTTGAGAGGCATTGCGCTAGAAGAGTCCTATGGCCAGATCTATGGTGTGGCTAGACATCTCCACTGGCTACATTTTAGCATTTAACGTTGTTATCTAATATCATTTCATTAAAACTTTTTTGTTCAAATTAGCTAGTATGGATTCAATTATTTGCAACTAAAAGTTGTGATTATATAACCACAGAAGTCTTTTTAGAGGGGAGGGGACTTTAGCATGTGACACTTTGCAAGCACTTTTGTAAAACAACAGAGAGGAAAAGGCCAACCTATGTAATATGGGACCAGATTTTGGAGAGAAATCCACTATTATTATCTTGAATCTGCTGCTCATAAAGGCAAAGGAGCTTTGCATTAGCAAGTGTAAAAATCCTCAGCTGACAGAACTGGATTGTGTTTAAAACAATCTGGCAATTTTCAATGGGGGCATTAATTTGCTTCCATGCACTTTGGATAAACATTTATTTCACCATACAGAAAATGTACTTCGTATGTGCAAATTGTCTTGGTTAGTTGTAGCAAGATGCTGAGGTCATGTTTTAGAAAATAACTTAAGCCAGTTGGGTCAAACGCACATCTTGGAATCTTCTTGGCAGAAAATAATAGGTCTAAAAAGTTTGGGGTGGCAGAGCACTAGCTGCTGTCCCCTAACTTTGCTACCAGTTTATCCTGAAAGCTAATCTCAGACCAAATTTTTCCATACCTATAAACATTTTTTAAAAAAACAAATATATCATTGGCAAGCTGATGCCAAAGAGTTCACACATGTGTTTTCTATAGTTGATCAAGCTCCAGATCTTTGTCTTTTCAGGTGCTGTAAACACCATTTTGAATAAAAGATTCCCCTGAGGTAAACATAACAACTTTCTAGAGGCAGGGGTTTGTGACCCTTAAAGTCAACACCAGCCGTCCAGAATCATCTCTCTTAGCCAATGCTTAGGAACATTTAGAGCTAAACATTTTAGCACCATTCTTAGACTATAGGCCTTCCTGAAATCTTATATCCTGTTAGGCCAGAGTGAGGAGAGTACAAATGTAAAAATGTGGGGAAATCACTCAAATATTTTTGCCAATTTTAATGCAGTTCACCAATGAAAGACAATTTCTAACAGATTTCATGCTAGCCAACCATCAATTTCACCAATTAAAAACACTTATGGCATTTACTTTGCTAAAAATAATGAAGCTTTGGGATGGATTCAAGTTATTGCTCTAGTAGCTGCCTCAGGAGTATAATCTCTTTGGTGTGATGCTGGCTGATCACCTTTGTAGTACATATTCTTGACTAGAATGTTTGTGGAGGCCCTTGGGTTGTAACTTTTAACCTAAGGAATACACACATAATTTCACATTATTTGTTTTGGCTAAATTACAATTTAAAAGTATGGATGTGGGTTTGTTTGGCATAAAGCAGTATTCTGGATTAATAGGGAAACCAGGCTCGAGTACTAATAAAGAATGTATTAATTTATTCCTTCTCTCATTGATAGGTGAGCCATGCATTGAGAGGGAGAGAGAAGGAAAGAAAGAGAGAGAGAGAGAAAGAGAGAGAGAAAGGAAGGAAGGAAGGAGAGAGAGAGAAAGGAAAGGAAAGGAAAGGAATAAAAAGAAAAGAAACAAAGAGAAAAGAAGATGTGGTCCTAGAGTTGGCAGAAGACACATAATGAAAATAACATGGCAGATACTATGGCAGATGAGCCCTAGGTGTTGTCATCACATCGACAATGGGTAGATATAGGAGGGGTGGAATGAAATTGGTGATTCGTCCCTGAGGACATGACTTCCCCAAGAAAGTGATATGGGAGGTATGTTTTAAGAATGGAGCAGAAGATGACCAGTCCATACAGAGAGAGACAAAGTTGGGCAATGGTATTCGTGTTTAAACAATGGCAGTGTGCTTTAAAATCCACTTGAGTTATGGTGAGACCAGTAAAGTTCTATTATTTTACATTCCTTGTCTCTCCTACTTGGCTCTACTTATGGATATAAAAGAATGAAAGAAAGTTGGATTTTTAGATGCTATAAACTAGAGTGTAATTGCTTTAGATTCAGAAAATCAAAAAGAATCTTAGAATTGTTACTGCTATGCTGAAAACTCTTAGCTAGATATAAATCTCATTGTTTAACATCACTAGAGTTTTCCCCTTTGTGGAGGAAGTAAGGTAAAAGTCTTCTTGCATTTCTTGATTGTTGTTGTTTTCAGTTATTCAAGATACCTAGTTCCTTATATCCACAGTTTCGTATAATGTGTTTCTCAGGACTTTCTGTTCAGATCCTTATTCTGCCACTTACCAAGCAACTGGATTAAGTGCTTCAGCTTCCTAAACCTCTGAAGGGATAATGATATTTATTTTATTTATTATGAGAGTTAAATAATTTATATAAAGTGCCTAGTCCCCTGCCCATCACCTAGTAGAGAAACTCAATATATGATAGTCACAACAGTATTATATTGTAGATAATATTAATAAAATTTAAAAAAATTAATTTTTCATTGACTGTGACACTGTACAGGTGAGGAGGGGAGATTCACTCAGGGTGGTGGGAATTCCCTAGGCCAGGAGTCATTGAACTATTGATTTATCCCAGCCATTGAGGTTCATTTTAGTTTCAAAACTGAGCTTACAAAGACACCTTTATGTGGTAGTGGCCCAACTTGGCAGACCTGAATAAAGATGCTATTTTGCATAAATCTTGAAGCTGCCCTATATTCAGGCTCACCCTTCAGTCTTCCAATTGCTGGCAATCTTCCCCACTGCTGATTCTTAATTTTCTCCTGGCTTCCAATGCTCAGGCCCTGGGTGTTTCCTGTAAGAACTTCCATTGCCTACCTCCATCACTGCCTTTCTAATCCAATAAAGTTATATTCTGGCCCATCCATAGATAGTCAATAAGGACTCCTCCTCCTTCCATCAGTGGAAAGAGTATGCACTTCAAGGTCTGAAAAGCCTGGTATCCAGTCCTGGCCATGAATGAACAGTGTGGCCTTGGGAAGGTTGCTTCACCTCTCTGAGATTCTGTTTCCTCAATTGTAAGATTAAGATAAAATATGCAGTTTAGGAATTATTGAGAGGATTGAGGAAGCAGATGCATGTAAAGCATCTTATACGGTGTTGGTACAGAATAGATGCTCAGGAAATAGGTGGGTGATACTATTTTTAATGTCTTTGTTATCATCATTATTTCTATTATAACTTCTATTATAATAACTTCTCTCTTGGCTAGGGTGAAAAATGCATAGGGGTTTGTATATATATATATATATAAAATATATATGTATGTGTGTGTATATATATATAACTGTTTTCTCATTATAGCTCATTTGTTGTTTTCACTTGATCCTTAGCACTTCCATAAAAGTCAGAGATCCAGAGTCTCTATACAGCAACTCTCTAAGAAATGGTGTCAGATGTGTGACACCTAGCACTTAGGCAAACATGATTTATTAAACATATATTAAAGACAAGAAAAGCAAGTCATAGAGTATATGTGAATGTTTAGGACATAGAATTCTAACAAGATCAGCCTTTGAAAGGCAATTTGGTCTAAGGTTTAGAATATTTTAAAGAATGAGTTTTAAACTTCAGCCTACTTAACCTGTCAGAACCAATAGCAGCAGCAAAAACACTATGAAGTTTCTCTTTCCTTCCCCCCATTCTCAAGGGAGTGGGGGTGAAGAGAAGGCACAAGGATTAAGTATTAACACGAAAAGGACAGATCTAGGCCCAAGGCCTGGAGGAGAGAAGGAGGGGATGTGGCTTTAATTAATTCATTTTCCAACCAACCCCAAAGGCCTTTGAGAGAAGTGATAATATAAGGTAACCTTGGAAACACCTAGAAAGATAGTTCTGTGGGAACTAAATGGAGATAGGGGGCAAGCCTAAGGGTGAGGTGGCCAAGAACACCTCAAAAATCCAAGCGTGGAACTTGCCCTAACAACAAACTGAGGATAAAATGAAGATTTTCCTCTTTCCTTGTTTTCCCTATCAGCAGAGGTAGCATATTTGTGTATATATATTGTTTTGTTGTCACAGTGGTTCTAAAACACATGTACAACCATTTTTACAGATTGTTGACTTTTCACAGAACTTAGAAATGAAAAGAGGAAGGAAGGCAGAGCTGATAAAGTATATTTACAGATGCTAAATTGAGATGGTTCCACCAGAAGTCCATGCTCCTTTCCACTTATATGTAGATTAGGTGCCAAATGATATATTATAGAAGTCAGACTAGATTACTAGGTCCTACTGTGTTCCAAGTACATTATTAGAACCTTTATATATGTTGTTAATAAGACTCATAATAGCCATATGTTATAGGTATCATTATTCTCATTTGCAGAAATGGAGCTCCTAGGATAACTGACTTGCTTAGAGTAACACTACCAGCAAATGGTCAAACTGTGGTCTGATTCCAACACCATTGTTCTTTCCTCTCATCATGCTGCATTTGGAGTCTAATCTTTGGGGATACAATAGTAGCTTTAGCTATCAGAGTGATAGTGAATTTGGTACAACAACCCTTATTTGGAAGTTGTTCCAGAAAATGATGCCAGGTCTTTTAGTTCAATGGAATCCCTCTCTTCCATTGTGTAGTTTCTCTCTCTTTCTTTCTCCTCCTCATCTTTTTTTTTCTTTCCTTACCTTTAGCCCATGTGACTTTCAAGGAAAATAAAATCCGTATGTTCTTATTCATTTGGCCTTAACTCATCAAAATATGATTTTGAGAGTAGATTTGCAGAGAAGTGCATTTTAAAGCCCTTTCTCCCTGGAAAACAGGATGTCTACTGTGGCCAAAATCATAAAAACTTCAAACTTTAAGTGTTAGAGTTCAGCTTAATACATAGAAATAATGTGATTTGAGGGAGCTGTAATTTTAGACTAACACTTTGCTGCAAGCCAAGTACTTGAGGATATGAGCCTACATTAGTGCTATCAAGTGAAGGCCTTTTAGGTGCCCAGTTAAGTAAATTTCTTCTATTACCATCATCATCATAAAAGATATTAACATTGTGGGCAAAATAGCATTCATATTTTAGGATAGGAATGAATGTCAGAAGACACATCACTCACTAGTGTGTTTCTGGATGAGAAAACTGAGGCCCAGAAAGGTATCGGGGTGTGTACAGGTCACAGGGCTAAATCTAAGCTCCTGGTTCCTGAACTCCAAGTTCACTGCTCCTTCTAAACCACTTCCTTGGCTTACTATAAAAAATACACATGACATTACCTTACTTTTAGTCAAAATCTCTCCAAAATATACACCATCTTTAAATCAGATGCTGCACTACAAATGAAAAAAAAAGTATTTCTTATCTCTAGGATAAAATAAAATCCCAGTTTGTCTACCAGCATGAAAAACAACCCTATATACTGTTTACTTAAGAAAATGACTCTTGAACCTCACCCACAGTGGGAGTCATAGAAGGCAGTCAATGTTTCTTTACACATAAAAAATAGAAAACTAGTAGATAAAAAGAACTAATCTATGCCAGGCACCTTATGTATATTTCAATAATAATAACAACAATCGCTATGTTAATAACTAATAATTCTTAGGTAATATGCATATTATTTTTGAGTAAGGGTTTTGTAGTCAGAATCCTTTCTGGGTGTGTAATAACTATGTAATCCTACGCAAGGATGACCTAGGTTATCCTAGGCAAGTTGAACCTCAGTATAAAAATCTTTTAACTAGAATGAATAGCTATTCTCACTGTAGGGGTGTTGTGAAGATTAAAGAATGCCCATAAGCATGTATTTCAAATGTACACAACAGCAAATTGATTTTGATGGTGTTGAGAGCTTACAAAGTACCAGGTGCCTTGCTGAGCAATTTACAACAATTTACCTTAGTCTTTACACCAACACTATCGAATAGTTATTATCCTCATTTTTGGGGTGAAGAAACTATTGTTTAGAGAGAAGAATAAGGGGCATAACAGAGGCTCCAACTGAAAACTGGCTTCATAGCATTCCCCTTTAACCATATTACTCTATTTTTTATCAATATATTAGATCATTTCATTTAGAGGTCATAATTCCCTTGTGATGTAGGCACTTTTATCTCTATATTATAGATTTTTAAAATGCAGCTTACATTTAGAGTTTAATATTTAGCTCATAAGGTCATTAAGTAGCAAAGTGAAAATCAGCATGCTGTTTTCAGATTTCAAGGTCTGTCCTTACTCCAGTGTATAATCCTGCTGCCTCTTGGGGAATGTCTGATCAAAACATGGAGCCCTGGAAAGGCTGAATATATCTCTCTCTATATATTCCAGGGATTGGTTGGAGGTTAGGAACTGGATACCACGCTGGAGAGCATGAGCCCATATCTGCTGGTCTTAGATCTTCCTGACCTCCTGCCGAGCCTCATGCAGCTGTTAATTGCTGTCACATCTTCTGACTTGAACTGCAAGGCTTTTATAGTTCTAGCAATTTATCTAAATTTTATTTTCCTCAGAAAATTACAGTGGCTTCTGTAACTTAGCCCCCTTGTCTAGACCAAGTCTTATGGGAAGATTGTTTCTCATGGCCCCAGCTTACGTGGCAGACCCTAAGACATGAGCCTGTCTGACTGTGATGCTTCCACTTTTAGGGATCATAAAAACATTTTCTTATTACTTTCTTATCTTTGTTATCAGTTTCATCCTTGCTGTGTGGATTCATTGTTATTAGGAGTTGGAATAGAAAAGGAAAGAGCTTAATTTTGTTACAAAGTTTAATTAAATGAGTATTTACTGAGTGTTTACTCCGTGTCAGGCCAATGCTAAGTGCTAGGGATGCCGAGATTTTTTTAAAATGTAGATAAATAAATTGTCTTCTTTCATCCATGCTTCACTCTGAGTCCATTTAGAAACACAGAACTTACCTAGGAAGTTTAATGGAGAGAACTTAGCGTTGAAATGGTGACAAACTTGATGGAAGAGCTGAAAGGGGAAACAGGGACAATGAGGAGACCTGGTGATTAGGAACTTAGGGAAAACTACTTCCATGCCTAGGGCTGTGGGGACCAAGGGAAATGATAATGTTAGCAGAACCCAGGAAAGAAGAGCACTATGGCAATAGAGTGACAGACACCGTTTAAGACACCTTATGGACCGAAGAAAGGAAGAAATACCCTGGCATCTTCCCTCCTTCCACCCTCCAACCTCCTGCCAGTGCCTCCCATTGCCAGATTGAACCAGAAGCCAGTGGGCAAATGGGGCCTGAGAAATAGAGTTTATAGGGCTCAGTTCTTGCACTGCAAAGCCCAGCAGGGTGGGAAATGGATGACCCTCAAACTTCTCCGTTTCCTTTTCTCTGTCCCTGCCACCTTCTATTCCTCACTTTTAAATGATGAGATATTGAAACAGTATGATACAGTTAAGAGGTCTGTCCTATCCCTAACTGCAAATCATTCCGTTGCCTTCAAAATCAAAGCCAAATATCTTACCATGTGCACATAGCCCTCTTTGATCTGGCTCCTTCCTACCACTCCTATTTCACCTTCTACCAGTTTCCTAACACCACCTCCCTCTTATGAAACCAGGGTATATACATTCCTTCCTTCTTACCCCCTTTCGTTTGGCCAGCTTGTTTTCCATGAATGTCTGGATTTTCCTCTCTTCATAGAATGTTTATTTACTCAACACACTTTTTAATGGGTTCTATTATGTGTCAGAAACCATGAAAAAATCAGTAAGGCATGATTCTTGCTCTCAGAGGGATTCTCGTCTCTTCCTGCCTCTTGGAGCACTAGATTTGGGTGAAACAGAACATTGACACAAAGCAGATAGAGCAAGGAGAGACAGGGAATATTTCAAAGATTAAACTGGGGAATTAGTTTCAACTATCGTTTTCAAGAGGTAAGCACAGATCAGAAAGTTGAGATAAAGCTAGCAGTATGAAGGTCAGTCATCGCTAGATGGGACCAAAGCAAGGGAGTAGAAGCCACTTGTGATAAGTAGGCTGGAAGTAGTTTGGGCTCATTTTAACTGACTCATCTTAACATGATGGGCTGGTCTGGTTTAAAGGCATAGGTTTGGCTTCACCATTCACAGGGTGGTAGGGATTGTCTGGAAATGTATATTCCTTTAAGCCAGGGGTGAGCCAACTTTTTCTAAAAGGGACAAATAGTAAATATTTTAGGCTTTGCTGAAAACATGATTTCTGCTGCAATGACTAAACCCTGCCATTGTAGTGCAAGAGTAGCCACAGACAATATGTAAACAAATGAGTGTGTCTGGGTTCCATGAAAATTGTTTTAGAAAAACAGGCAATGGCCTATGGGCCAATCTCTGCTAAGCCATCAGGCCTGTCTCCATGCTTTATAACTGGTGCTGTATAGGTGAGCCCCTGGAGCTCTCAGATCACACTCAGATTCAATTCTGAGGCCTTCCGTTAATTCATTTTGTACTATTCATTTTGTACTTTCCAGACCGTTCCTGGTCTTCACTTCTCACCTCATCATCATTTATTTATTGTTAATAGTTCTGCCTCATTGTTTGGAGCTGATGTTCAATATTGCCTCTCTATCATGGATATCCTTCTTCCTATTTTGAAAATTCCTCTCCCATTAACTCCATGTACATTTACTGAATTTGTACTAAGCATTAGGAGTTAAACCAAGTGCTTTACATACATTTAATATATATTGAATGATTTGATGTTTACATTAACATTGTAAGATAGCTATTACTACTTAATTCAACAAATGACTAAGTTGAAGTTGAGCAATTAAATACTTTATTCAATGGCACAGCTAGTAGATGGCATAGCCAGAATTTTAAGCCATGTATATTTAAATACAAAGAACATTTTTTTTCTCTTCCTATACCATTAAATTGCATCTCCTTTTTTTTTTATGGGAGCACAAAACTTTGGCAATGGAATTCACATGGTTTCTCTGTAAAAATCAACAGAGGTATATGGAGAGAGATGACTTTGTATAAATATCACAGCAATAAACTGGGAGTCATGTCCGCTGGGCTTAGTCCTGGATCACTCATGAACTGGCTGCATGACTTTGGCCTCACTAGGACTCCTCTTTGAGCCCCTGGGTCTTTTGAAATTTCTCCTTTCTTGCCTTCTATTGAAATGACAAGTTGGCCTTGATCCTCATATTTTTGATACTATATTTTGAAATTCTACAAACCTATTCTTTTAATAGTTCTCCTTAAGAGTTTAACATATTAAAATTAATCAGCGTCTATATCCTGTTCTCAAAAGAGATGTGGACCTGAGCATGTTTTAACATCTCTCTTCTAACATTCTACCCCAACCATCATGCTGTTATTGTCTAATTTTATAGTTCCAGCTTATTTAATACACTCACATAAATATTATTGTTTTTGTTGTCTTTATATTATTTATATTCAATAATTATTTAGATTTACCAGTTTGCCAATTTTTATTTTTCTCACACTTACTTCTTACATTTACTCCTAATAGATTCACTTTTTTTTTCCCAGAAAAGCTCAATAGACAGTAAAGTGGGTGTAAAGTGGTATCTTGGCGGTTACTTGGTTTTTTAAAAAATATGTACTTAAAAGCAAACTCTCTTTTTTTATTGTTGCCATTCTTTAATCATTTGAATATTTTAAGCACTTCTGCATCATATTCCTTTTATGATCACTATATTAACCCTACTTCTACATATATAATTTTTCCCATTTTGGAGGATTTGTGATCCTTTTGATATGCATTGACTTGTATTTAGGTTTTGGAATTTTGTTCTATGAGCTCACTTTCTGCATAAATTATCACCTATAGGATTTTTCTTCCATGTTCACACTGGGTCCTGGACTTTTTATCTGGATTGTCACCTCAGTATCATCCCTGCCCTTTCTACATTCTCTACTGTATCTAAGAGTGAAGTGTAAAAGTTACATTTCCCAGAATCCTTTAGGGGGATTTTGACAATGAGAAGGACTCACATAGGATTTGGAAAGTAGAAGAAAGAAAGAAGTCGTAACTCTTCAGCCATATTGCTGCAGGAAGGTGCAAGAGCATCCACAGAAAAGGGATGGTTGTCCCAGTGCCTTCTAAAGATCCTCCTGAGGAAGGGTCAAGCAAACATTTTCTGTGAAGAACTAGATAATAAATAGTCTGGCCTTGCAGGCGATGTAATGTCTCTATTACATATTATCCTTTTTCTTTTCTATTTCCCTTTATAAAGAGCTTTTTTTGTTTGTTTGTTTGTTTGTTTGTTTTTTTTTGAATTCATGAGTAGCCAGCAATACAGTAGCAGACTGTGGGCCCACCGGACATAGCTTGCTGCACCCTGCTTTAGAGTGTCACTCACTTCAGCCCTTTGAGCAACAGGACTCACTGGTAGCAATGTGTGTGCTATTTCTGCACTCCAGATCTCCTGAAAGCCAGTAATTATCTTCCTAATGTTGATTTCCAAGTTCTTCCAAAGGCTATGGAGAATTCTACATTTCCTAAAGTAGCATCTGGTTTCCTGTCCCAAGCCTGCAAGGTGCTTTAATGGTTGCCTTTGACCAGACACTATAGAGTACATTCTCTCTAAATTGATTTCTATTTTAGTTTATAAACTTTCGATTTTGCACACTGATAAGACAAGTCAGTTGTGTCTGCTAAGACACAATTTTAAACTTTCAATTTCATTCTATATTTCCATCCTTAGCTAAGATGGATAGGCTTACTTTTGGCTATGGCCTGGTGCTAATTGTTAGAGATTTTCAGATCCTGTTTTGAGGATGGAAAGCCTATTTCAACTTCTAAGTCTATGCAGGAGTCCTAACTTCAGCTCCTTATAGTGATCTGAATCTTGGGACCCAATTCGTCCCCAAAATCAGCATTGAAACTTTAGTTCCTAAAGCTTTCACTGGGCCTAATCCCCTCAGGAACAGTTCGTCTTCAGCTTCCATTTACCACAATGGTTCTTTCTAAATTTCTGGCATTGGAAACTTCCCTTCCTTGCTTTGTAGTTGGGTTATGTATTTTTTAAAAAATGTTTCATCCAGAATTTCTATGAGTTTGAACTGTGGAGGGAGTAATTCTAGCATGTTCTTAGTCTACCCTCTTGACCTGGAAGTCTAGTGTTCACATCTGTGAAGTAAGAGGGTTGTGTTTAATGATTCCCAGAGTCCCTTCAAGCACTCTGCTGTTCTAAGTTGCTACATCTAGGCATATTGTGTGTATATATAAATACTGCTGCCAACACTCAGACACATATGCTGGCCTGATGGTTATTTATCATTGAAGGAGGACGATTAGGGGGAAGTTAAGCCAGCACACATTTTAATATTTGGCAACAAAAAGGAAAAAAATGTGGCCAACTTGTTGCATGCAATGATAAAATTCATCATGTTTACCAATGTTAATGAATTCAAAAACACACTCTCCATCATCTATTGTTTACAAAGGTACTATTCATTTTGGGAAGACAAAGAAGTATTAAATAGCACAAAACAAACCACACTTAATACCCAGATTCTATGTTTCCAAAGTGTAGCAGCCTATAAGGAGGTAGATTAAAGGCTGTTTGTAGCAGAAGTGCTAGGCTTCTACATAGTTCTCATCTTCTCAGAGAGCTCATCTTTTAATTAATTCATTCATTCACCATGTATTAACTGCACGCCCAACATATGCCAGGCATTGGACTTGGTGCTGGGGATACCAGAGTACACGAGACAGTCAAACTCCACTCCTCGTGGAACATATAGTCTACCAGGAAAGATGGCTATAGAAGATATGTTACAAGGTTGTTGAGTGAGACAAAATTAAGTAAAGTGTGTCAGGGAACTATATAAAAGGGAGAGCTCAACTG